>NC_142933.1:36128038-36160538 GCF_046866305.1 Octopus bimaculoides | reverse complement strand
AACAAGGAGGATCCAACAGATTTTACTTTATTTTGTTATTGAATTTTACTAATATCTGCAGTAAGTAGTGGACCTTTCTTTGTACCATTCACAAGTGTTTTGTTAATTTATAATGCTGAGATAAAAGTGCTGCAACATGTATCAATTATTACATAGTAGAGAAGTAGCAAGTAAGATACAAGTATTAGTTGAAGAAGTTTCTCTTTCTCTCTCTTTCTCTCCTTCTCTGTATATATGTGTTGTGTATGCATACACAACATACACACGTACATACACGCACGCACACATGCACACACACATATATTTGCGATATGCATTCATATATATATATATATATATATATATATATATATATATATATATATATATATATATATATATATCATATATATATTATATATACATACATACATACATACATACATACGTACGTACGTACATGGAAGCACACACACAGAATCGTGCGCGCGCACACTGACACACAAGATGTGCTGGAAGAGTTGCAGGTTCTATTTTGAGTGAACGTTTTATAAATAACTCAAAACATTTACTGCCTTTCACTGAACGAATCTCTGGAGTATCAATAATGGCCTCTAAAATGGTAGGAACCATCGTCCCAGATACCAAATTCCACAACTGTAGTATTGCTACTTAAGTAGAAAACTAATTAGAATTGATAATTATAGCCACAATACAATGTCAGCATTTATTGAAGAGAACATTTCTACTTTGGAAAAAAATCAAATATAAAGGCATGACTCAATCAAACTGAATGGCGGTGATTTTGAAGCGACATCTATTCTGTTCTGCTAGAAATATAATTTAAAAAATCTCGTTTCCTACAGCCACATTATACATGTTAGTATGTTAGTAATCTTGAAGACTTGATTTCCAGCAAACAGCTTCGTATATGCAGCTGTCTGTGCTGAAGAAATTGATTTCAGAAATCACTAGTTAATTATTTTTATTAATCCTATTGAATAAAAATACCTATTTAAAAAAAAAAAAGATTTTAAAATTACGCATTTCTCATATATAATAGGACATCTGAATAAATCCTAGTTATGTATTCGTCGTTCAACCCTCTGGATCTAATATTAGATATGAACAAATTGCTTCAATAATGCTTAACAATCAGTTTTTCAAATGGCAATTTATATCAAATTCTAACAGAAAGCCTTTAAAATCGATTGGCAGTTTGTTAGTACAAATCAAGACAGTTCTATATTTATAAAGATACAGAACTGTTGCTATAAATCTATAGAATATATTTATAGGAAACATTTTCGTTCAATCACCATTTTGTTGTTGGCCCAACGGTATTAACTATTGCTAGATATTAAGTTGTATCCTGCATTCTTAGTTATCTGCATTTAGTTGTGCCAAACAAGCAGGCTTTCTCTAGAGTCAGGAAATTCATCTCGATATCCAACATCTTCAAACAACAATTTGAAATTCTTGCAAATTTTCCCAACAACTTTGTCATTGATAACTTAACGGCAATTCCGGATACTTAGCAGTTTTTATTTTTGGTCAAGTTATTTTTCTATCTTCTCATGTTGTTTTTCTACAAGTTTTGTATCGCAAAGGTACGAAACATTGATTAAGCAGCACATTCTTTCCTCTTTGTGTACGACAATGTGTGGAAGAGAAAACCTGTTTGATTTTATATATTTCATTGTACCTTTACATGAGCATTTTCAATGATATGTTTTGCAATTATACCATTCTTCCATATGTTTAAATTCATATTTCTTTGCTAATGTATGACTGTAGCAACTTTGCTGTGTCTTCAGTTCTTATACATCTTCTGAACAAGCATTTTACATTCAGAGATTATATGTGGAACCGCCTTTCCTCTTTCACCATGTATGCTATATAATAAACTGAGTTGTCTTCCTGATATACCTTCTGATTACTTGATCATGCAGAGCTAGAATCAAGTTCTCAGTGTCTCATTAACACTTTCTTTTTTAACGAGTGAAATGACTTTCACCGTGTAAATTTTTCTGATCGTATCACAGCTGTCTAACTCCGAGAACTTCACTTTTTCTCTTCCTTCAGTTACTGCTAATAAAAGTGCCTCTTCGCTGCCGACAAGGTATTTTCTTAACTTACTCTATTTCTACTTTCAGTCAGTCCTTTACATTTATCAATCCTCTTCCCCACTCTTTCTGTTGAAATACAATCTGTCAATATCTGCCTGTGGATGTAAGGTACTGTAGACCATCAGCAATCTCCTTGTCTTGCTAACTATGTTCTCAATGTATTCCTTTGTCCATTTGATTGTTCCGGTGCTATATCTGATGATGGATACAACTCTTGAATTTATGGCAGTAATGGTATTATATGCCATTGAGTTTTGGATTTTAGTATTCTCCTTATCCGTCGAAAATATCCTTTCCATAGTAATAGTAAACAAGTAATCAGTTTGTAGTTTGAGACTTCGGCCCTATTCTACTTCTCTTTCATATTAGGTGTTGTTTTATCCTTAGTCATCCAATTTGGAAGACTTCCACTGTAAAGACTTTCATTTAATAATTTAGTACTTTCCTGGGTGTACAAAGGTTCTCCAACCACAAACTTGCGTTTCAGTTACGTACATTGGAAGACAGGTTTGCAATGAGCTTCGAAGAGAATTGCGAAAGATTCGGGTTCTGCAACGGCGACCTTCAACATCGGGTGAGCGTGAAAGTCAGAAGTTGTTTACATTGAATCTCTAAGGACAATGTCTTCAAAAGAAGATGAAATATTGGAAGAAATATAGTGGAAGATTTTTTAGAGGAATTCAGGGATAGGCAGAAGATGCAGATATATTTGGATTAATGGGTGGAGTCTGAAGTAAAACCATTTATTGAAAGTAATTTTTCTGGTTAATATTCAGTCCAGAAAAGTGAGTGGTGAAGAGAGTGGAATTTAGTTAGGCACTGATACATATTTGAAGAGAAGTTTAAGTAAAGAGTGTAGCTTAAGCAGTAGAAATAGAGGACTATAGATATGGGTTGAGATATTTGTTCAAGAAATTTGTTCACAGAGAGAAATAAGATGTGTGGTTTGCGTGTGGGTAAGAGTTGATATGTAGGGTGTAGAATAGATCAAAGCCAAGGATTGTTTGGATAGAGGAAAGAGAACAATCCAGCGGTTTTAATTTTTGGCAACACGAGAAGAATATAGGATGACGGTACGTTCTGAAATCACCATAACACACTCCCAAGAGTCCAGTCCCAATGTTAAATCACCATCTGATTCAAGTGTGCAGCAAAGAGGTGATTTTCAACTTACTATATTAAATTCTTGTCGTGAGAATAATTGTACACAAGTCCCAATTTTGTAGTGTCGAGAAAAGAGCAGCACCTGTGTCCACTAGAGTTTGCGTAAGCTACGTTATGTTTAATCACAAATAATTATATATAATCAAAGTCATTGTGTTGGTAGTGTTTGACGTTATGTGTTTGTTCTGTGAATATTAGACGTTTCGGAGATTATTGTAAACTCTGTGGCAACAGGAAAATTAGAGTTTAGTGTTTATGTTGTTTTGTTTTTAAATGAATGAAGACTCAGCTGTGCATTGAAATTGGAACGTTTAGAACTTAGTACCTAATAATTTGGTAGACAAAAACCATACAGATGACTTTCGTGGATATAATTAATGAACCATATTGGATTCATGATCCCATACGAAATTTTAAATAATTTAAAAAATTCTTTTTTTCTATATACATTCTTTTTGGTTTGTTATGGAGGAACGGGATATTTTACCCATGGTACTTGCAGACCCTCTGAGATCGGGTGGATATCGAAACCGCCTTCTCTAAGTAGTCATCTATTTTATTATTGTGCCAGAGAGATATACATTTCAATTTCATAGCGACGTACGCGATTTATTTTGAAGAATGTTGTTTTGGGATGACCCTTACAGATGAGTTAAATAACTAATGATTCCTAAGCTATGACAAAGTCTCGAAATGTAATTTCATTTAAGAAACCATGTAATAATTACAAAATATTCGTAATAAGCTTCGGAACAAATGTTCATCGACGTACCGCATATGCCAGTGTATGAGACGCGTTTTTTTTTTCATGCTACTAAATTACGGATGGGTTACCGAGTGTATGAGTGTAAAATGAAATATTATATTTGTTTTTTTCCGCGAAATATGCTTTTTCCCACAAAAGAAGTAGGCTTTGTCTTGTGAGAGCGCGTTATATACCGTCTAACACGGTATATGAAAAAATTTTGATAAAAGCTCTCTATCTTTTGTTAATTACTCCTGACTCAACATTAACATTCCCAAACAACAGTAATCAATTGAATTTAAACACATTATTATTATAGCTTACCAAAAAATATTCTTATCTTTCTATTTTTCTATTAAATTCAGAAGGAAAGTTCACTTTTTTAACTAATTGACATTAAAATCTGTCATGTTCTTAAATTAATGTCGCCACCCGGTAAAGATAGTAACATGATAATAATTTAAACGCGCGCACGCACACACATTTTCAGAGAAAGCGTTGTTTTTTTAAAATTCATTTTTGGGTAAAATTATAGTTGCAACTATAATTTTACCCATTTTTGTGTTTCTGTTTGTAGAGTAGATTTTAAAACTTTAGAAGATTAAAGTTGTATGCATACATACAAAACCAGATTTTAAATTCACATTTATATCAAAATAATAAATGTTGCATACATACATACATACATACATACATATGTGTATATATGTATGTATGTATGCGCGTGTGTTCGCATGTGTGTGCGTGTGTGCATGCACGTGTGTGTGTGTGTATGCGTGTGTGTGCATATATAAGAACATTTTTGCTCCTTAAACGAACACACACTACGTATGTATGTATGTATGTATGTATGTGTGTGTGTGTGTATGTGTGTGTGTGTGTGTGTGTGTGTGTGTGTGTATATACAAGAACTTTTTTGTCCTTAAACGAACACATACTACGTGAAAAAACTGCGACTAGTAACGGAGTACGAAAATCTACTTCGAAATCTCTTAATTCAACATATTATTATGAACTTTTAAGATCTTATCAACTGATTCTCTTCCCCGCCTCTAAAAATAAAACGAAGACCTCAAGTCTAAAACAATAAACCACTATAAGCAGACGTTCCAGTTGGTGCCATTAATATATGTGAGTAGGGTATTAAGAGGGTATGGTTAGTATTGTGTCTCGTAGGAGTGGAGTTAACTAACGGGGTAATAATACAGATAACGTAATTCCTGAAAGAACACGGCTTTAGATGGCTTTCAATGTCAGCTGACTGCAGAAAATGGCCAATGAGAAATTCTTGGTGAAGACGGCTGTAGTTTGTTGGGCACAGTCTAAAATACTCTGAATTGCCTGCCATTCGGAATAGCCAGAAACATAGGAGAAAGAACTTAAGCCATCATTCAAAACGAATGATCAAGATTCTGATGAAGGATAATGAGGCTGTGATTGCTGATGAACTTACGACGCTAGATAGACGGCCACCATACTTGACAAGGATAAGTAGTCAAGAGGTATAACTACCTGCCTTCAGTTGCAGTCGACAGATGATAATGATGATGATGATGATAATGATGATGATGACGATGATGATGATGATGATGACAATGGCAGCGGCAGTGATGGCAACGATGTCAGTGATGACAACAACGGCAGTGATGACAACGACGACGTCGGCGAAGATCCTTTGTTAATGTTTGTATGACTGTTGATCACGAAAATGTCCAATGGTTGAATACAGTAGCACAGGAAGAGGAAGAGAGAGAAATAAAGAAAAGGAGGGAGAGAGAGAGAGAGAAAGAGAGAGAGAGAGAGAGAGAGAGAGAGAGAGAGAGAGAGAGAGAGAGAGGGGGAGAGAGAGAAAGACAGGCAGACAGACAAACAGATAGAGCTGTTTACTGTCTGCAGAAAGACAGCCAAACGAAACCATTCTATTTTCATCCCATTCAACGTTTATTCTGGATTTTCCCGCGGTAAAATTGGAACACAAAAGTTCCATCCATTCATTTCGTTATTGATTTACTTATTTACCACTTTATTTATTTATTTATTTAACTTTCTAGATACTCCCACACCCACCTAACAGATTACACCCTCACCTTCATGTTACTCAGAAATATCAATAAAACCAGCTGGGGACATCTATTTATGATACAATTGATTTTCATTGTATATATTTCTGAATAAAAACTGTCAATGCATCTTACTGTCATCTCTCTATCAGTCTATATATCTATTTTTCCCTATCAATTTTTCAGCTTATCTATCTATTTATCTATCTGTCTGTCTATATGTCTGTCTTCTCTCTAAATGTCTATCTATCTATCTATCTATCTATCTATCTATCTATCTATCTATCTATCTATCTATCTATCTATCTATCTATTTAGGTAGCTAGCTAACCAGTTAACCAGCTATCTCCCAGTTTTTCTGCCTACCTATTAATCTATCAGCTTCTCTATAGGTCCCTCGATTTAACTAGCTATCTTTCTGTTTGTCTAACTGTACTCATTTTTGTGAGCACAGACACGCATACATACATACATACATACATACATACATACATACATACATACTCACAGGCACGCACGTATACTGATTTCCGTGTAAAATTTCCAATGTAGACATATGTTTCTACTCAATATCATGTCTAGGGAGGTAAACGTGTAAAAATGCTTACCCACATTCATAAATGTCTGTAAAAGCACACGTCGACTTTAAAATATCGCTGTAGGTAAACGCCACACACACAAATACATACTCCAGTGTATAAATACCATACATGCATAAAATACACCAGTGTATCAATGCTATACATAAACATACACTAATGTATAAACATCATACATACAGACATATCCCAGTGTAGAAACGTTTTACATACATATATATGCAGAATGCATAAGGACCATACACACAGAGACTTATATCAGTGTATAAACACATTACAGATATATAAATCACTGTATAAGCAACAGTAAATATACAAAGTGAAGGCGCCTGGCTCAGATTGTGGGTTCGATTCCTAGTCCAGGTGAGCGTTGTGTTTTTGAGCAAAACACTTCAGTTCAAGTTACACCAATCTACTCAGTTGTCAAGAGTATCCTGCGACGGACCGGCGTCCTGTTCAGGGTGGAGGTGAATATATATATATATATATATATATATACCACAAGATCCGGAGAGTCTTATGAGCTCGGAAGGGACCTTTGTATATATAACAATACAAACGTTAAACCATTTTCTTATGAGGTAACAGCATATAGAGTTGTAAATATGTACATATTCACTCTCACACACATACACACTCACATACACTCTCTTTCTTACTTTCTCATTAACAAAGATACTCACACATACACACGTACCTATATGAAAATGTTAAAATATTTACGTATATATAAATGTTAAAATAAGGTTATTTTAAACCAAGTTTAAGAACAACAAAGGAACATTTCCTGATGATGTGATTCTAAAGAGAGTAGCGTCAAGTCATTGTGAAGATTAAGTAGACTAGAACTTTAATTTTCATCCATCGGCTTATTCAAACAAGTTCGTTGACCTATGCGTGTGTAGGGTGTGTATGTATGTATGTATGTATGTATGTATGTATGTATTTATGTATGCATATATGCATGTATATATACATATACATATATATATATATATATATATATATATATATATATATATATATATATATATATATATATATATATATATATATAGATGGATAATCTTACTTGGAGACTTGTGACTGCAGACAGAACACATTCATGTAATGTTATAAGCCTCTTTCAACCAACTTTGTATGAGAACGCATTATTTTCAATAGTAAAAGTTATAACTTAATACAAGCGCCTCGTGTATTCTATCTTCTTGTTGTGATGAGCAGATACAGTAACTTCCTTCTCTCTTATACTAACTAAATGATAGTGTGTCATTAAGCCAATG
The DNA here is from genome assembly GCF_046866305.1 of Octopus bimaculoides. Taxonomy (NCBI): domain Eukaryota; kingdom Metazoa; phylum Mollusca; class Cephalopoda; order Octopoda; family Octopodidae; genus Octopus; species Octopus bimaculoides. The sequence continues at coordinate 36,152,579 of NC_142933.1, read as the reverse complement.
TTACTACCAAAAATGGATAACACTATAAGGTACTTAAATTGAGGCACCTTTTTAGGTCAGAATAACCTGGATATCCAACAATATTAAGTGAATATCAGATTGACGCCGGCCACATGATATTCTTGCAGTGTATGCAGCTAATGTATGCATATATACACGTACATACATATAATACATATATGTATACATATATACATACATACATACATACATACATACATATATATATATATACACGTACGTATATGTATATATATATATATATATATATATATATATATATGGGAGAATATACGAAAAAACAACAACAGACGAGGACAGGTGGTGTAAATAACAAAAGGATGTATTAGTATGACGCTCGGGAATACGGAAAGTCTTTGACGTTTCGAGCTACGCTCTTCAACAGAAAGAATACGGAGACAAGGAGAAAAACACAGAGAAAAAAAATTGAATAGTGTTCAGTCAACGGTCAATCATAATAATATATATATATATATATATATATATATATATATATATATATATATATATATATATATATATATATATATACACGTATATATACAAAATTAAGGGGAATGACTAAAGAACACACTCTTCGTGGTAATGGCGATTTGACGTCTATGTTTAGCACTTTAGGTGACCACTTTAGTGGTCATTCCTCTTAATTTTGTATGTAACACAATGTTCAATCTTTGGATTTTTTAAATATGCTAAGCCACTGGTATTTATTGATTAATATCAATTTCTACCCTTATTTAATTTACGTGTATATATATATATATATATATATAAGGGCATTTCTGTACAAGAATGCCTCACGCTAAGTGGGACTCTAAGGTCAAACAACCATAATAAACACATTTTTACCGAACGCGAGGAAATGCAACTCTCAAAGATAGTCCCTTAAAAACAGACTAAACTATAGATCATGAATTCGTAGTTATTGCACTATTATGCAACTTCTACTCGTCAGTATAGTATGGTGAAGACACATAAAAATAAACAAAAAATAAACATACCAGACGAACACCTCATGCATCCAGCATAGTATATAGAAGATTGTTTATCCCTATATATCTATGTAAGTGGCGGGCTTTTTCGAATTGCATCTCGGTACATGTGTTTTTTTTTTCAGAATAAATTCAGCACTGAATATATTCTGGTTATTTATTTAATTAATTCAATAATAGGATGAATTCTTTTATAAGAATTTATCAAGTAGCTAGCGTGAAAAAAACCGCTTAGCGTAAGGCATTCTTGTATAGTAATGCCCTTATATAAATAAATATATTTTGGAGAATAAATGATGTTTTTTTTTCCCTTATGAGGTTTTTTTCACGCTAGCTACTTGATACATTCTTATAAAAGAATTCATCCTATTATTGAATTAATTATATATATATATATATATATATATATATATATATATATATATATATATATATATATATATAATGATGTGTAAAACTAAGATCCAAAGGATCCAAGTGTAGGGAGTTAGTAAGCTTCAAGCAGTCCGTAGAAGGTATAAAAAAAAACAATTTTCAGAAACAATAGTGGTACATTGGCGTAGAAGGTTATAACTTTTTCCCATATCGAAGTTCGATAAGCTGAAAAGAAGTTATTCTATAGTTCACGGTTAGCAACTGTTGTTGTTGTTGGCACTCCGTCGCTTACGACGTCAAGGGTTCCAGTTGATCCGATCAACAGAACAGCCTGCTCGTGAAATTAACGTGCAAGTGGCTGAGCACTCCACAGACACGTGTACCCTTAACGTAGTTCTTGGGGATATTCAGCGTGACACAGTGTGACAAGGCTGACCCTTTGAATTACAGGCACAACAGAAACAGGAAGTAAGAGTGAGAGAAAGTTGTGGTGAAAGAGTACAGCAGGGCTTGCCACCATCCCCTGCCGGAGCCTCGTGAAGCTTTAGGTGTTTTTGCTCAATAAACACTCACAACGCCCGGTCTGGGAATCGAAACCACGATCCTATGACCACGAGTCCGCTGCCCTAACCACTGGGCCATTGCGCCTCCACACTAGGGTTGCTATGTATGCGAATAAAAATCCAAATTTAGGGAATGGAGCAGGTAAAATCATGGGTGCATATATTTCCTAGCGAGTAGAACTTCGGAAGTAGTAATTATGGAAGGAGGGTTACTCCACTAGCTACTCATCAAGCTGAAGATACCTTAATTAGATGAAGGTTACATTATCGCCAAAGGATCCAAATTAACTCGCAGAGATTTGATCGAAAATGAGTGGAAAGCACGGAGAGAACAAAAAGAAAAAAGAAATAGGATATGGAAGTGGGCAAATGTCTAAAGTAATTAATAAAAAGAAAAGGAGAGGGGGAAGAGTAGAGGAAAAAATTTGGTAAGATGGAAATTGGCTAGAGGAAGGTCTTTGTGAAAATAGACTGGGAATATTTACTATGTCAACTGTAAATAAATAAATAAATATACTGTGACACCCGTGTATATACATTTAAACAGAATCGAAGAAAAATAGAGAGAAAGTATCTCAGAGGTAAGAATACCAGGAGGAGAAGGGAAAGAGAAAATTTAGGGGTGGTAGTAAGCTGGAATTTGTTACGAGAATAGAGGGAGGAAGAATGGGGTGGGATATAATGTTTCTGATCAATTGGGGAACATAGTAGTTCTTAGTAAATTGGTAGTTTATCACTTAACAGTAAAACTATACAAATGCTTAGTAGTGCGCACGCGCACGCGCATATTTTCTTTGTGCACTTGTAGTATCTTATAGGTGTGCATGCTCGAGTTGGCACCTGCATATGCTCATGTGTTGAAGGAATGTGTAGGGAGATAACGAGGTTAAGAAAAAATATCAGATATAAAAATATAAAGGTAGTTAAAAAGTTGTCTTCAAGTGGGGGCGGAGGAATAGATAGGGAATAACAGGAGAGGGCATTATTAATTGTACTTTGAGAATGCGTTGCATAATCGGTGTTTTCAATTAAAAATTATATAGTTATATTCATTCAGACAGTTGGTAGATTGCATAACAGAGAACACTTCGGCCATACACAGATCACATTTGTTGCTATAGCCGTTATACCATTTAGCATGGGTAACTAAGAACTATTTTAAATTGTATAGAACTGAATCTTTTTTTAGGTTATGAATTAGCCGAGATAAATAAGTGCCGTTAGTTGTCGCTTGGGATTTGAAGCTAAAATAGTGGTTACGCTCTCTGACTTTGAAGGTGGTGCTACACGAGCCGATGTATACATAATTGGAATTCTCAACAGGTACCGTGCATCTGTATACAGTATTTTTTTGAGACATCTATTATCTAAAGGACTAAGTTGTCTTCGGCCTGATAAGTAGTGGAGTACCCATCGTTGAGTAATTACTACTTCCGAGGTTCTGCAAGCTAGAAAACATATATAGCCTCTGTGTTTGTGTGTGTGTGTGTGTGTGTGTGTGTGTGTGTGTGTGTGTGTGAATGGAATACTTTAAAATTCAACAATAAAAAATGTAGACAATGATTATATTTAGAAATTATTTAAAATTTGCCTGACAACCAATAACAGCTTGTACTGAGAGCATAACATTTTCAAGGTTATCAGTATAAACATTTCAAAAATTGTGAAATTTTATTGAAGTTCATAAAGATTCAGGCAGCATCTCAAATGCATAAATTTGTAATTATGAAAATAAAGAAATATATGAATCAATATTAAAAAATAAATTTATAAAAATACACGAATAAGTGTGTAAAAAAACTACAACAAACATTTAAAATATTCAAAGAAAGAAGAATGAAAAATGTAAGAATGAAAGATATATATATTTAAAATCATATGAAAAATGCAAATTAAATGCAAAACTGAACGACACAATAAAAAATTATATTACAATGCTACTGGGCATATAAAGTTAGTTATTGTGTTATTGTAGCACCAAATAACGATTAGGGTATGTCGAGGTTACAAACAACGATAAAAGTCTGAGTATATATGAATATTGATGCACGTTTGAAATTAGAATTTTAGGATTAGAGATTTGCAGTCTTAAACGTGAAATATGTGGTGCTAACAGTGGTAATTGTGCCGAATAGTACGGACTATGGATTGTTAGATGTAGGCATTAAAGTATGCATTATTGAATGTAGTATACAGACATTCAGTGTTGTATAAAGTGGTCTGGGAAATTGGTCGTATAGATATTGGTGTTACTTGTTGTCATTGTTTGTGGGCATATAGATAACATCGTAGTCCTCCGGTTAAGTTACCCATGAATGCTAAAATGTTCCGTGCAGATTTTAAAGCTCCAGGTGGGTCCACGATGGATAATATGACCAACTCCTCTACATTATACAGGTTGCAGTATCCATCCTGGTTAAATAATTTTCCATTATCTTGTTTTTACCTTTATTGTCTAGTTGGTATTATGTTGGTATTTAAACTACCATATGTACTTGGACAAGCTTGCACCTGTTCTTCGGCTGATATATACGAAGGAGGGCACCTGCTACTAGAATATTTAGATTTGAAAGTCATCTCGGTTAAACTGATGTGAGAGATTTGGTTGTTTTTGTTGTAATCAAAAACAACTGCGTCGTAGACTGCTAATTTTTTAGGCTTAGATTGTCGGAGGTAACAATTTGAAGGGTTGTTGAAGTTATATGTTGCAAAGATGTTTGTTCTGATAGAACGTGATAGATTTTTGGTGTTGATATTTGTTATACGTCAGGCGAAGTTAGGTCTGCAGTTGTAACTTAATTTAATGATGTTTCTGTTAATTATTTTAAGACTTCTTTGATTGGTGAGGAAAAGTTTTGTATTGAACCGAATAACTCAGTGTTGCATTTAGCCTAACATTGAGATTAATGGAGGAGGACAAATAGAACGTAGAATTTTGCGTGTACGTTGTTTATGGAGGTTTCTTTTGCTTGCGGTATTTGTTATTAATTGAATTTTCTTTTTGAAATTGCTTGATTATAAGCGTGTCATTATAATACTGAGACGACCTTGTGAAAAAGGTCTCATCTGAAGACAGTTCACAAGCGTATGCTGATAATTTTAACCAGATTCGCAATGATAGAGAACAGTGACCGGAACTTTTGTTAATGAATAAACTCTTTTGATAGATTTTCTGTAAGTAACTGTCACTGTGTAAATTCAGTGTGACACGAAAACAATTAACTGTGCTCAAGTGTCTACTTTTAGATTAAATTCTCTGAATCCGCAGATGAGGCTCTCTATCAAAGTTTTTAGTTCGTTACTGATCATGTTTTAGTTGCCATATCATCGCAATAGTGGTTACAATGTAAGTTACAGAATTTTATGTATAGTACACACAAACACACACACACACACACATACACACACACACACACACACACACACACACACACACACACACACACACACACACACACACACACACACACACACACACACACATACACATATTATGTGGAGACATATGACCCCAAAAATCTAGGTTAAGATATTATCAGATGTAGTGCTACTGAATATTTTTATAAATTGTTATGAATGTTTATAAATTACTTTTATGTTTGCAAATCTTGTATATGTTTAATTATAGTTTTATGGTCTTGTATGGAATCAGTAATTCCCGAAAAAAATTGTTCTCAATCTAATCAGGGCTGATCTTATTGATGTATATATATATATATATATATATATATATATATATATATATATATATATATATATATATATATATATATATATATATATATATATATATATTAAAGAAAAACTATAAGGTCACTTGCCTGATAATGGAGATCCTCCTCTACAACGGAAATATTCACTAAAATGCCTACCCTTTCAAACGGACCTCATAGGTTGGCTTTATCATATAATGGTTCATATTTTGGCACAAATCCAGAAATTTTAGATGGAGGGGATTAATCAATTACATCAGTCCAGTGCTCAAGTGGTAGATATTATATCGAATCCTAAAGGATGAGTAGTAACGTCTGCTTCGGCGGAATTTGAATTCATAAAGAGTCAGAAATAATATCGCTAAGCATTTTGTAAGGCGTTTAACGATTCTGCCAGCTCGCCCCCTTATATCATCGTATAATAAAAAATCGGATATTTGTTTTTTAAAAAAAAGTTTTGCTTCTACATTTCTCGTTGATTTATTATTTCTTCCCGACTGTTATGGTAGAGAGAAGATAATGCAGCGAAACATATGAAAAAAATAGTTGTTTAATAAATATATTATGACAGTGGTGAAGAAAATATTAGAGGATAGCAACAAAACTACTTTTTCGTGATGATGATGATGATGATGATGAAGATGATGATGATGATGATGATGATGATGATGATGATGATGATGATGATGATGAACAAGAAGAACAAGAACAACATAAATGTAATAGTGATGGACATAGCAATAACAAAAAGAACAAGAACAGTATCATTATAATAAATATAACTAAAGCAACAATAACAACAATAATAATAGCCATCTTAACCGCAATATCACAACGATAACAACACCAATGACTTTCTTTCGAATATAATATAGATATTTGTGGGTGTGTGGGTATGTATGTTTTAGTATGTGTGCTTGTGGAAGCGTCGTACCAAAATGCGAGCACAGCTCGAACGTAGGTCGTACTGAAAGACAATCACAGCTAATAAGAATTGTGTTCTGGCCCCCAAATGAGAAACCTAATTTTTGATGATATATATATATATGAGCAAAAATGGAGAAAACTTTTGAAACAGAAACAAATTGACTACCATCGGTTAAATATTTTTTAATACAAATCTTGAACATTGCTTACAGCCGTTTCTGCTGCCAATGTCAGTCGGTGCTGCCAAAGAAAATTGTGAGAATAATATTCGTCACCTTTATAGCACACCCGATCTAATACATGGAGCTTCATCACAGTGAATACAAATACATAAAATAATAGAAGTGGAAAGAGAAAAAGAACAGGGCCTCGAGATGAGGAAAGAAGGCTTAATCAATTAGAATCATACCATTTTGCGGTGTAAAGCTTGAAGTCGATGAGAAAAAAAGAAAAAACTTTACACTGCAAAATGGTATGATTCTAATTGATTAAGTCTTCTTTCCTCATCTCGAGGCTCTGTTCTTTCCTCTTTCCTCTTCTCTTCTTTTCTTTTCTTTTATGTATTTGTATTCACTCTGATGAAGCTCCATGTACTAGATCGGATGTGCTATAAAGGTGACGAATATTATTCTCATAATTTTCTTTGGCGGCACCGATTGACATTGGTAGCAGAAACGGCTGTAAGCAATGTTCAAGTTTTGTATTAAAAAATATTTAACCGATGGTAGTCAATTTCTTTGTTGATCAAAAGTTTTCTCTATTTTCTGCTCATTTCAAATTTGATTCCTGATAAACTCTCGTTTATTCTGTTATTACGTGTACCATATGTGCATAGTATGCGTGCATACCCATGCCCAGGGTTAACATAGGTAATTTAAACTGGTAGTAACAACGGATATTCTTATCCCTTAGACGGTTATTCCAACCGCTAACTCTACTTACCTATATATATATATATATATATATATATATATATGTGTGTGTGTGTGTGTGTGTGTGTGTGTGTGTGTGTGTGTGTGTGTGTGTGTGTGTGTATGTATGTATGGAGGCGCAATGGCCCAGTGGTTAGGGCAGCGGACTCGTGGTCATAGGATCGCGGTTTCGATTCCCAGACCGGGCGTTGTGAGTGTTTTTTGAGCGAAAACACCTAAAGCTCCACGAGGGTCCGGCAGGGGATGGTGGCGAACCCTGCTGTACTCTTTCACCACAACTTTTTCTCACTCTGTTGTGCCTGTAATTCAAAGGGTCAGCCTTGTCACACTGTGTCACGCTGAATATCCCCGAGAACTACGTTAAGGGTACACGTGCCTGTGGAGTGCTCAGCCACTTGCACGTTAATTTCATGAGTAGGCTGTTCCGTTGATCGGATCAACTGGAACCCTCGACGTCGTAAGGGACGAAGTGCCAACAAAAACAACATATATATATATATATATATATATATATATATATATATATATATATATACGGCGGGCCTTTTCAGTTTCCAATTACCAAATCCACTACAAAGCTTTGGTCGGCCCGAGGCCATAGTAGAAAACACTCGCCCAAAGTGTCACGGGGTAGGACTGAACCCGGAACCATGTGGTTGGGAAGCAAGTTTCTTACCATACAGCCACCCCTGCTAAACTATGAAAGTTGTGTTGTTTCAGTGTACAGTACATGGCTGTTTCTTTGATGTGTGCAATATAATGAGCTGTCAGAGCGTCGGATAAAATACAAATGCCTTCTGAGTAACTATTCCCGTGTTCAGTGGTCTGAGTCTCAATCCGGTCGAGGTTAACTGTCTTTCAACGATAAAATAGAGTGTCAGTCCCGGGCGATAGATTAGCAGAATTGTTAGAGCGATGGAGAGATGCCTTATGATATTTATTCTAGCTTTGTGCGTTATGTTTTTCAAAGTCCTGCCTGGACCGCCATTACAAAGGAGTAAATTTTCTGGGTGGACAAAGAAAACAGAACAAAAAAAAAATAGGCTAGGAACTCAAATGAGTTTACATCTTTAGTGCGTAAGAACTCTGTTAGGACACACAAAGATATCAATAGATAACGATGACGGAGATGTCGTTGATGACGATGATGACTACGAGGAAGACGAGGATGACAGTGCCGACGGTAATGGGGGCGGTGGCGGCGGTGGCGGCGGCGGCAGCGGCAACGACAACAACAGTGAGGATGGTCGTGGCGATGACTGTGACGTTAATTGTTAAGGTGATGTGAATTACGACGATGAAGATGATGACGTGATTAAAATAGACTAAATACTCAGGGATGGATTGAGGAATATCCTCAAGTCCATTTCCATGGAAATAGTGAATGTCTGGTGTGAAGGTTTTAGGTTATTACAGAGTGAAGAGTGGCAATCGTCTACTTAAGATTTGACGTACAGCACACATGGCAACATACCAACCGGCAAGTATTCTCGAACCAATCAGCGTGCAACTACATTATCATTCCAGCCAACAAGAAACACAGTGACATTTCCCTTAAATCACATCCACCTTCTTAGAAACGGAAAGATACTGAATAGGGCAGAGTTATCGTAGTTGGAACGTCTTTAAACATAAAACTATTGCAAAAACATGGAAATTACTACCACACTTTAGTGCTACTGTATTTATCCAGCAGAGCTTTGCGTTTCGTATATTTTTAAAGAAACGGTCATCTTTTAATATCACCTTTGATAACATCTGAAATGTAACATTTTCTCAAAAACTTGGGGCGAAGGTACGAACGTTGCCATTGAAAATCGAACCAATCTTAAATAATTTATTTTCTATCACGGTTTGTTGCCGTTCTAAAACCAATTTATTAATTAATTTATTTATTTATTCTTCTTCCTTTGATGTCTAAATCGAAGAGCCGTTACCTCCAAAGTGTTAATAAAGGCTTTTCGCTTCAATAACGTATTTTTGTCAAAGGTGACTTCATTGCAATAAACGTCAACATTCTCGGCTCTATTTTACTAATGTGAATATTTTTTTTAATAGCGTCAAAAATAACAAACAAGAAAGAAATAAATGTGTTAATTGTTAAATGAAATAAACGAATTCAAACAATGTTTTGATCCAACAAGAAAGCTATTTTCTGAAAATATAATAAAGAACACTTCATTGAATGAGAGAGAAAGAAAGAGATAGGAAGAGATAGAGGGAGAGAGAGAGAGAGAGAGAGAGAGAGAGAGAGTATGTGTATTATGTGTGTGCATCTGTATGTGTGTGAATGTATCAGTCTGTGTGTGTGTGTTTGTGTGTGTGTTTGTTAATGTATAAATATGTATGTGTGCATATACGTGTGTTTTAGAGTTTCTTCTTTTCCCTCTTATTTGAAAACTAATATAAAATTTCAATTTAGGCAAGGATAATCTGAAAAGAGACTAGTGTGATGATGGTCTCTGGGTAATTTGTCGGTAAAACTGGCTACATCTGTGTCAAATTGCCTAGATTAACAAATACTGAAGCAAAAACCACCATTTTTGTAATAGGATGATCAAAGGAGGTGTTATAGAATATTGCTGACAAGAAAACAAAACCAAAATAGAAAACAGAAAACCTATATATATATATATATGTGTGTGTGAGTGTGTGTGTGTGTGCGTGTGTGTGTGTGTGTGTGTGTATTGGCGTGTGCGTTTTTGGTTGGTAGTGGGTAGGAGAGGTTGTTAAAGAGAAGAGGCAAGAGATTTTTGCTGAAGTGAAATGTCTATTTTCTAGTAATAATGAAAGAAGAGGAGGAAGGAGGAGAAGAATGATATAAAGAAATACTGTGAGATGTTGGAGGCAATAGGGAGAGAGAGAGTGAGAGAGAGATAGAGAGAGAGAGAGAGAGAGAGAGAGAGAGAGAGAGAGAAAAGATATACAGATTGACTGATACAGAGAGAGATAGGGAGAGGTGAATGAGGGGGAAGAAAGAGGGGAGGAGGGTAATTGATAAGCGGGAACAGAGACAGAAAGACGTGTGCTTCGTTTCTATTCTATTACACAGTTCAAAACTGACAAAGATATCCTCGCTTCTAATAACGAACTATTGGCTTCATATGTGTTTTGAAGGTTATTTTATATATATATATATATATAGTTATTGCAATCGTTGTAGTAGTAGTAGTAGTAGTAGTAGTAGTAGTAGTAGTAGTAGTAGTAGTAGATGGTGATGACGCTGATGATAGTGATGATGATAATGAGATGATGATGATGATGATGATGATGATGATGGTGGTGGTGGTGATGATGATGATGACGAATGTTATTAGTTTTCCGAATTAGTAATTACGTCGCCAGCAAATCGGTTTCGGTTTCGGTTCTCTCCAGTAGCACTTATCGACACTTAAACACCATCAATATGCTTGCGAAAAGTATGAAGGCCACAACTTCTTATTCCCGTCCTTCTAAACGTGATGGAGTATTATTGCATGCAAAATTATTTGTTGTTGTTGCTGTTGTTTTTGTTGTTGTTGTTGTTGTTGTTGTTTTGTAGTAGTAGTAGTAGTAGTAGTAGTAGTAGTAGTAGTAGTAGTAGTCGCAGCAGCAGCAGAAGCAGTAGTAGTAGTAGTAGTAGTAGTAGTAGTCGCAGCAGCAACAGCAGCAGCAGCAGTAGTAGTAGTAGTAGTAGTAGTAGTAGTAGTAGTAGTAGTAGTAGTAGTAGTACAGTTGGTTGGTTTGTAATATCGACCAGCGAATCCCTTTTTCATCAGAGTTCCATCTCTGTTATACTTAATCTTGTCTTCTAGTCTTGTGAAAATTGACACTATTAATATCAGTTGTCGCTGTTGTTGTTGTTGTTTGGTCGCACGACCTACTAGAAACAACAGCCAAAACTCACTTGTATATATGAGAAAAAAGACAAAATAGTAACAACTGATATGTCTTTGATTATAGGTTTGCTCATTTGAAGCTGACCAAGGGTTGAGAAACAATAATAACAACAACAACAGCAACAGCAACAACGACAACAACAACAACAACAACAACAACAACAATAACAACAACAACAACAACCATAAACCAGAATTACTATAGCAATTCACCCACGTGGGAAATTCGAAGCAGTGGCTTTGCTTACCAGAAATAGTAACCAACTTTTGCTCAAATCACATCACATTATTTTTTAAAAAAACATGGAACACATTGAATGATAATGTGGTCTTAGGCTATAACCATATTGCTCTACTCGGGGTTAAATAACAACAGCAACCACTATCACTGCTATCACTACCACCCACACCACAACGTTAGCAACACTTCAACACTAACAACATTACCACTACAATTGCTACTCGACCCAACACCACAGCACCAGTACACACTACCGCACCAGCATCACTTCAAACACACACCCCCCACACACACATACACAACGCCACACTAGAACCACACCGCTACCGATGTGCCACGCCACCACCACCACCACCACATTGCACGATTAGTCACAAAGGAAACTTCTACGTGGTTACGGGATCTACTAAAAATAGAAACTAAATCTCCCCCGTGACTCGTTGTTCTGTCTTAGAAAAAAAGCGATGGACACATTGGATAATTTAGATTTTAAATCCGAACGGTCATGGTTCGAGTGTCTTTGATCATATGTCTGTTCATCCAAACTTCAACCCATTACTATCAACACTACCAACACAACAACAACAACACCAGAACATCACCGCTACAAGTATCCTGTACACCAATGCTACTCAAAGTGGTGATCCGCGGACCGGTGCCGGTCCACGAGCCATTAGCTGCCGGTATGCGGCGAGTTTCCAGAAAATAAAGAAACGTTATAAAATGCTTATGTAATATTGTATTATTTGTTTATAAAATAAATATAAGACATAAAAAATTGCTAACTTTTATTATATTCAATATATATACTGTTTCCTGTGTGGAGGCGCAATGGTTAGGGCAGCGGACTTGCGGTCATAGGATCGCGGTTTCGATTCTCAGACCGGGCGTTGTGAGTGTTTATTGAGCGAAAACACCTAAAGCTCCACGAAGCTCCGGCAGGTGGCGAACCCTGCTGTACTCTTTCACCACAACTTTCTCTCACTCTTACTTCTGTTGTGCCTGTAATTCAAAGGGTCAGCCTTGTCACACTGTGTCACGCTGAATATCCCCGAGAACTCCATGTGTCTGTGGAGTGCTCAGCCACTTGCACGTTAATTTCACGAGCAGGCTGTTCCGTTGATCGGATCAACTGGAACCCTCGACGTTGTAAGCGACGGAGTTTCCGGTATAAATTAATATCAATAAGAAATATTACTGGTCCCTGGCACATTGGGAAAAAAAACTGCCGGTACGCCACATCAGATAGTTTCAGAATTACTGTTGTACACTATAATCACAAACGCCAGAAAACAAGACTGTTATAGTACCATGAAAACTTCCACCACTAGGATGAACACCGCCATGGCAGTCACCAATATCGTCACTATAAGCACCATTGCTACTAATAGCATTAAAGTAGTAATGAGGTTAACGAATGAGCTTCTGCGAGGGCGGTCAAATTGCTTGAAAAAGATTCCAAGTTTCCCTCAGATCTCAACGCATTTGTTTAAATGAGAAAAGGAAAAATTAGATAATATAGTTTTGCACAGACCTCGGAAGGTGGAATGGTGACATTGCTCAACAGTTAAACAGCAACGATGCCACCACCGGCACCACCGGCTCCACCGACCCCACCGGCCTCACCGGCACCACCGGCACCGCAGGCACCACCTCTGCTAGCATTTTGACGCTTACCGCAATGACACTTCATTGTTATATGAGACACTATTACAAATATAGTGATATTGTTACATATATAGCGACATTCAACACATATATAGTGACACTATTACATACAAAGTGGTACAGTCAAATATTGTGACAGGTAAATATACAGTGACAGTGACAATGTACACATACACAGTGGCAATGTACACAAAATGATATTGTTAGATGTATAGTGACACAGTTGCATATAACATGACCAACTTACATATAAAGTGATATTATTCAGGATGCGATGGGTAAATTGTCGCCATTTTATATTTTTAATTTTGCGCATGCACATTGTTTGTTTTTGATTTTGTCGACTACACAGTATAGTAGGGTCAGTTAGGCACCGTCCGTGAGAAAAACAGCACCACAATGCAATTCACTTTGTCAGAAATTTAGAAACGATATGCTGCACTGCTTGGCATTCGCGCCGGAAACACCAATACGAATAGTTCGGAGTGTTTGGGTGTCAATTTGAGGACAGTGCAATCTGAGGACATGTACCGAGAGTGATAAAAATCAAACATCCAGTCAACATCATCGTGTTTGGAGTGGCGACGTTATGCCTTCATTCATCTTCTCACACGGCCTCAGACTCAACACGGAGGCCTACATCAAGTGCCTAGAGGAGGTAGTGCTACCCTGGGTCAAGATGGTGGCCGCTGGAAAACCGTATGTTTGGCAACAGGACTCTGCACTCTGTTACACAAGCAGGAGAACCCAGTCATGGTTGTCAGGCAATTTCTGTGACTACACCACTCCTAATATCTGGCCACCTAACTTCCCAAACTGCAAAACCTTTCATTATTATATGTGGGGCGCAGTTGAGCGAGAGACTAGCAAAACTTATTGTAACACTATAGATTAACCGAAAGCAACGATCATGGCAACATTCACCAACTTAAACAAGGAGACCGTCCAAGAGATTCCGAAGTCATCTGGAGGCCGTGGTTGAAGCCAATGGCAATTTTATTGAATAAATTTACTCTTTAGTATTTCAAGATATTTTTATGTAATTTTGTAAATATACCTGTTAAAATGAGATGTCAGTGACATTTTCATTTTTGTGTAATTTAGACGACAGTTTATTCACTGCACAGTAACACTGTGATATGTATAGTGACATTGTCACATATTGTGATACTTTGTTACATGTATTACGACATCGTTACATTGTGACATATATATGGAGAAACATTTTACATATAGAGTGACGTCACATTTATAGTAACACTGTTACATATGTACAGGCATTATTGTATATATGGTGACTTATTACGTCGTTTCACGTACACAGTGAAACTGTTATAATATGACACAATTACGTTTACGGTGATATTGTCACATATATAGTGACAAGATCACATATATTGTGGCAGGTTTATATATATGATGGTACTAAAACATTGTACACTCTGATACATAATATTATGTATCACAGTCTATGATGTAATACATCATATGGTGATATTGAGACATTCTAACACTGTGATACCTCATACATACGGTGACGTTGAGCAGCACCGACTCTGCATGGTGGCATCTGCTTTAGAGTTCAGAATGAATGTTTGAAATGTCTGCTACATAGTAGCTCCACCCCCCACCCCCCACCCCACACACACACATACACACACACATGCACACAAACGCACAGTCAGTCGCAAACAGACAAATTCAAACACGAACACACACAATCTCTCCGACAGAAAAAAATATATAGAAACTCACTCAAACATATTTTCTACACACACACGTCGCAAAACGCACAGCTTTTCCCCCACACATACAATTACTCAGAAATATATACAATCTACTCCCTATGCATATAGAAACACAATCTCTCTCTCACACACACACACACACACACACACACACACACAAACATACACACTTTTACAGTCTTCAGAAGTGCATGCATACACATATAAACATACGTACATGTATATACACAGACACACATCTTTTACAATGAAACGCCCACAAGAAACGAGGTTTCCCACCGTGTTGCTCTACAAATGTGTTTCTCTTTCATGATTAAACGCAGATCTTGTGTCGCCTTCTGTAAAGAAAATTTGATCCCCACTCGCTTGATTCCCTACCAATCCGCTTCAACTAAAATATCTACACGTCATTTGATTAAGCAAACTGTGCTGGCTGACATTCGTACGCATTTCTGTTAAATCCGTTATGATTATTGTCTTGATATATTTTAATTATTATTAAATCTTGTTAAATTCTTCCTTGGTTTATTAATACGGTTTGTTGCAAAATTTAATTTCTTGCATTCAACTGAATTTTAGTGCAAAATCTACACCCGTGACTTTCTATATTCTGTAGGATCATCGACCTTCCTCCGCAGTCCTATAATACATAGATTAGCAAAGTAACCCTATAGCTTCGCTGTACTACGATACGTAACAAAGGACATCAACCCTGAATATGTTATATTCTATCACAATACCCCACTATATTCTACGTAATCACATGGCGTACTAAAAATAGCAGTCATTATGCACGTTACATCTTGCTGCTTAACGAAAGGACAATGTAATTCGGAGCATGTCATAAAATAACAACAACATAAACAACAACAAAAGCAGTAGCAGCAACAACAACATTATAAGTAGCAACAAACAACAGCAGCACACGCAGCACACGCAGCACCACCATCACCACGAAAAATAGCATCATCTCAACCACAACAACTATACCCGTCAACACTAAGAACAAGATTACCACTACAGACATCAACAACAACAAACATGCCACCACCACCACCACCACAACTACCTCAACCACAAATAACAACAAAACCAGCAACAACAACAATGAACTATTACAGGTGTCGGAATTTCAGAGTTCAGCTGTGTAGAAATGAGAGAGTTACAACAATAATAACAGCTGAACTGCAGTCAGACGTATCAAATTCTCCATATTTTCACAGCAAGGAGTAATTATTATCGCATACATACATACATACATACATACATACATACATACATACATACATACATACATACGTACATACATACGTACATACATACGTACATACATACGTGTGTATGTGTGTGTGTGTGTATGTGTGTGCGTGTGCGTGTGTAATGAAACAGCTAACAGTACAAGTTACAAATATATGCCCTACTACTTAGCGAGATTTTTGTCTGTACTGTGTAAACGTGAGGGTATTCACAGATGTGTGTGTGTACGTGTGTCAGTATGTGTATTTATGTGTGTATGTATGTATACACACACACATATACATACACACGGACACGCATGCACGCGCACACACATACACACATATGCACACTCACACAAACAGAAGCAGAGAGTAAAAAGGGGATAGAGAGAGATTGTGCGTGTGTATGTGTGTGTGTGTGTGTGTGTGTGCGTGTGTGCGCGTATGTGTGTGTGTGTGTGTGTGTGTGTGTGTGTGTGTGTGTGTGTGTGTGTGTGCGTGTACACGTTTTAGGTTACATGCGACAGCAAGAGCATTCAATGCGAGTAATACAGTTACGAAATCTAATTGAAAACAATATATACATACATATATAAAACAAAACACACAAATATGCACGTATACATACACACATACACACACACATACATACATACATACACACATGCATGCATACAAAAATACCCTGTTGATGTTGAAATGCCAATGAAAGAACCGTGGGTCTAGGTTAGAAACCGGCTCTTTCTCTATTGGCAAGAAATCTTGAAATAAAACTGAATAATGGCATACATACATACATACATACATACATGCATTATATGAGCGTACATACGTACGTACATAGTACATACATACATAGGTACATATGTACGCACAAGCGTACATGTGAGTGTGCGTGTTTGTATGTGTATACATATATAACGAAAACAAACGCTTATAAAGGCTCACCCTGTAAATTCCACACTTCCACCCCAATTACAATGATACATATAAGAATATAACATAGGATGTAGTCGTACATGTGTACACATTCTGAAGCTACGAGCCCGGTCAGTAGTATATCTATAAATACGAGACACCAAATGAAAAAAGACAGTCACAGTGGAATCAGTGTGTAGGCCACAGATGTGTGGCGAAAATCATTACTCACACACCCTATAACCACCATCTGTTCGTGTGTGCGCACATGTGTGTGTGTGTGTGTGTGTGTGTGTGTATGTGTGTATGTGTGTATGTGTGTGTGTGTGTGTGTGTGTTTTACTAGCAAAGCACAATGTCTAGTTTAACATAATGATTCACTCTTAGAATATTGCGAAAGAAACACAAGCAGAAAAGTGTGTGCGCGCGCGTGTGTGTGTGTGTGTGTGTGTGTGTGTGTGTGTGTCACTCTTCATGTGAACGTATACATGCATACGGACACACATACATGCTCACATACATACGCACTATAGAATCGAGAGGTATGTGAGATAAGACAGGTATGAAGATTACACAGAAAATAATGCAAATGTGAGCATAACATTTTTTAACTAACGTAGGTTGTTCAACTTGTACTCTTCCTGCGCAAACGTACTTCTGAACATAATATTCATCACTATTGTATTCATTTCTTCTCAGCCTTTTACACGTCGTGTATATCAATCACCGTGGAGGCGCAATGGCCCAGTGGTTAGAGCAGCGGACTCGTGGTCATAGGATCGCGGTTTCGATTCCCAGACCGGGCGTTGTGAGTGTTTATTGAGTGAAAACACCTGCTGTACTCTTTCACCACAACTTTCTCTCACTCTTACTTCCTGTTTCTGTTGTGCCTGTAATTCAAAGGGTCAGTCTTGTCACACTGTGTCACGCTGAATATCCCCGAGAACTACGTTAAGGGTACACGTGTCTGTGGAGTGCTCAGCCACTTGCACTTTAATTTCACGAGCAGGCTGTTCCGTTGATCGGATCAAGTGGAACCCTCGACGTCGTAAGCGACGGAGTGCCAACAACAACAATATCAATCACCAAACCGCTCTTTTCGAAGACTGGCGTTCAGTGGACAGAACGGGTGGAAGCTGGAGGTTACCAGTTCCGGGCTGCGTAGTGGATCACAGTGAATAGGCGACCACTGACCAGCTTAATCTACAAATGATTCCTATTTCCTGCCAATGATGCGTGTGATCGCATACTGTCATCGTAAACGCAGATCGTTTCGAAATCCTTGTTCGGTCTCTTCTTCCTAATGAACATTTTAAAGCTTTTTGACAATCACAATATACCGCTTACTTCTTAATACTTCACTTCTCAATCAATACAAAAAGTTTTCTTTGTCTATTTCAATCATGTTTCCGATATCGGCCATCTAGGGACTTTTCTTGTCCTTACTTTTTCAGGACATGTTTTAATTTCTCTTTTAGCTTAGATATTATCTTTGTCACTCTATGTCCTTGTTTCTTCTTCCCCCTTCTTGCATCTGTTTTATCTTCTGTCTTGCATGTTTTGGTCTCGTTCAAAACAAAAAGCAGTTCTAGGAATTGTTAATGTTTTGTAGTTTTTTATATTAATTTTCTGTTATTCTTTACTCGGTATATATGTAGTCTACAGTGGATATTTTATAACAATTCTCTTTCTGCCTTCTTTCCTCATCGTTCTATGTCAGGTTTTGAATGATGTATTCTAAAAACAGACACAAGCATGGCTAAGTTAAGCATGGCTAAGTTAAGCATGGCTAAGTTAAGCATGGCTAAGCATGGCTAAGCATGGTTAAGTTAAGTATGGCTAAGCATGGCTAAGCATGGCTAAGCATGGTTAAGAAGCTCGCTTTGCAGCCACGTAGTTTCAGGTTCCGTTTCAGTGTGCGACACCTTGAGCAAGTGTCTTCCATTATAACCTTGGGTTGATCAATGCGCTGTAAGTAAATTTGGTAGACGGAAACTATGAGGAAGACCGTCGAATATGTGTGCGTGTGTGTATGTATGTGTGTGTGCGTGCGTGCGTGCGTGCGTGCGTATATGTAAATGTATGTCTGTGTTTGTGTTGGTCCCCCATTTCCCACAGCTTGACAACCGATGTTGTCTTGTTCACATCCGCGAAACTTCGCGATCTGACAAAAGAGAACAATAAAATAAGTATTAGACATTAAGAAAATTACTAAGATCAATTTGTTTGACTATTCTTTTTAAGATGGTGTCCCAATATGGCCGTAGTCCAGTGACTGAAACAAGTAAAAGATAAAGATTATCTTTCTTATTTTTCTGTCTAGTTTTTCTTATTCATTTAGCGTCCAGTTGAGAATAACTATAACTTATTATTAAACCAGCGAAAGTTTTAGTAATTATCACCTTACTTTAGGATTTAGTTCTGTTTTAGGTATTAATTTAATGTGTATCTACATAAAATTCCTTTCAAACTTTTTATTTGTATGTTTAATATGTTTGGTTTACTGATTCTTTATTATTTGTGAGTTTGTGTTTGGTCCAGCTCTCCTATATCTGTTTCATTATCTAACATCATATTAATTATTATTTTCTTTTTTGTTTGCTTTCCCTCCCTATATTCTGGTTATCTCTATTTCCAGATCTATGTATTTGGATAACTTGTCCATTTCATTGAGAGATAAATTATCGTCTATGAAGACTGATATTTCGATTAATAAGCTCTTCCTGGTGGGCCTTGACAACAAGTATGATTATTATTATTATTATTATTATTATTATTATTATTATTACATTGGTTATTGTGGTAATGGCGATGATGTTCAAGGATGACTATAAAATGTGATGATGATGTTGTTGTGGTTGTTGTTGCTGGTGGGGGTGGAGGAGGAGGAGGAGGAGGAGGAATTCGTAGTGCTGGCGGTGGTGATGAGGATGATGATGACAACAATGACGACGACGACGACGATGGTGATCGGGCGATGAGAATGATAACGTACAGAGTCGATTAATTTAGTTAATTAGACACGTGACACGTAATGGGTTGTAAGCAATTAAACAAACATTTAGAAGTTAATTAATTATTTTAATAATTTCCATAAATTTATCGGAGATTCAAATGTCGATAGAGGATATGGAACAGTGTATCGGTGGGGGAAGAAGTACTGATTAATAATTAATGAGGTAGCACCAGCAGCAAGGACAGCAGCAGAACATTGACAACAAAGAAAACCGTACCCCCCCCCCCCAACGAACACCAACGACAACAACAACTACAACAGTGATAAATAACACTAACAATCGTAAATATAACTATAATGATTTTAACAATAGCAACAACGAAACGAACAACACCAACAGCAACTTAGCATGATAATAGCAACAACATTAGCAACAACACCGGGGACAATAAGAACAATAATGAGAAGAACAGTTTTGCACTGTAACCATTTGTACCTTGTCCACGTCCACCAAAACCCACAGACGTTCAGGAAGAACCAAGAAAGGGTCTTACATGTCAGGCTTGAGCAAACTTTTTCGAGAAACGAGCCGCATGAGAAATGATTGATCATAAGGAAGACCGTATGTCTAGAAATATTTAAGCTAAATTTTCGTTAGGCGTGCCATTTAGAATGTCCCGCAAGCCGCATTTTGCCTATGACAGTTATATGTAATGACTTAACCTGCTAGAAACAACAGTTAAGTTTTTCTAAGCTGACTTCCTCACGTATTACATAATGACAAGACACGGAGTGTATTACTACATACACTTCAAAAAGACAGGATGGTCACGGTTGAAATGATTTCGATCAGAAATCTGCTCAGTCAGGTCTGGGTTGGGGTCATACGACGAGAGTGCGGCATAGATTTGACAGCAGAGAACAGCCAGACTGCAGAACCAAACTCTACAGAGTAGCTGATTACATCTCGTATAGAGATGTAGGGTGCGGACCGCAATTATCTGGAGTGGTACAGAGCTATAAGGTTGTACACGAACATTGAGTCATGTTACCTATGTCGTATATAGTTCTATCGAATCAGAGATGGTCTGGTCCAAGCAACAACAACAGCAGCAGCAGCAGCTACTACTACTACTACTACTAATACTACTACTACTACTACTACTACTACTACTACTACTACTAGTAGTAGTAGTAGTAGTAGTAGTAGTAGTAGTAGTAGTGGTGGTTCTACGACGACAATTTTAAGGCAATAAATTTATTTAGTCATATATGTGTGCGTATATATGTGTGTATATGCGCATGCGCGTGGTTGTATGCATATATATGTGTGTGTGTGTGTGTGTATGTATAATGTGTGTGTATGTATTGGTGTATAAATACATGTATATACACACACATATATTTGCATATATCATATATAAATGTTTATGTGTGTACATATGTATACACACACACACACACACACACACACACACACACACTCTCTCTCTCTCTCTCTCTCTCTCTCTCTCTCTCATGAAGTTAATACCAACGGTTTCATGTTGCTGTGTAGCAACAGGCTTCCTCAGCCAACGCCAAATAATATGGAAATCTTACATTTCCTATGTTTGCCATCTGGAGTATTTTGATTCTCATGTTTTATTTAGCATAGGAAGATCAAAGAGGTCAACATTATTCTAGCTGTGACTGTACAATTCTAGCTGTGACTCTACAATTCGAGCTGTAGCTGTACAAAGGACGATGACTCTCTAGACCGGAAGGATATTAGAGCTCAACCTGCAAGCCACATCAACAGCGGTTCAATCTGAAGTCACTGTCAGTAATTAAGAGTTTCTGTTAATGTGAGATGTCAGCAATTTTACCGAAGAAAGAGAATATGATTTAGCACATCCTTTTTTCTAAAGTGCACGAGTACAAATTTTTCCTCATTTACTAATATAAGTTTTTATTGTCCCTCATTAGCTTATACCACGTCGTTCAGATTGGAGTTTTATTGAGTCATCTACTCCATTGATAACTTTCTGAAACTTAGAGACAACTACATATATTTTCTTATTTTATTTAGTTCGATGACAGTTGTAACGTTATTTATGTAAATTACGAAGAAGAATGAGCCTCTTACTGATATATTCCATAATATATAGTTATAAATATAGTGTTGTTGTTGGGGAACACCACTAGTGACTTTTGCTTGGCTTGAGTAGATTCGGTTGATCACAACATGTTGGGTTCTGCTAAACCAGAAAATGCTTAATCCTGTGCAGCAGTTTTCTGCAAACTCCAGCAAGAGACAGTTTTAACAGCAGAATGCTGCAATCGACTTTATCGAAGGCCTTGCTAAAAACAAGATTTATAAGAACTGTGTTTGTGCCTTTCCTTAAATCTTTTAGTGTGTGGTCCACAGAGTAATGTACAAGCTGTACTAAGCAATCTTTGTCACGTCGAAAGCCATACTAGTTTTGTTCATCAGGAAGTTAGTTATTCTATATTTTTTCAAATGCTTTAATCATGTCAAGGGTTAGTGAGATTTGTTGGGAATTCACAGCAAGTGATTTATTTCCCATTTTGAAGACTGAGATGACAGATTGCGATAGGAAATCTTACCTTCGGCAAGTGACTTACTCTGGAGATTAGTCAGAAGTGATGCAATTTGATGTCGGTATTCTTTCACGTCATTAGTAGGGAATATATCAGAGCTTACAGCAATATTTTACTTTATTAAAGCTGCAATGATGTCTGGGTTGATGCATTCAGGTCGTAGATAATATATTTGAGGTTGACATCATTAATATTGCAAAAGTCACCTTCTGTAGAATCGCAAAAGAGAGTGTAATATCTCGTACATTTTCCATCATATCTTTGGCTACATTTTGAAGGGCCAGCAGTTCTATGTTCATCGAGAAATATGTTTTATTTCCCTAATGGCCCTGTCCTCCTCACTAGCCCTTTTTTGATGTAAGGTCTCACATTTTCTGCAGATGATATTTTTCGACACACGTATATATACATACATACATATATATATATATATATATATATATATATATATATATATATATATATATATAATATATAATACATTCGCGTATTTGTGCGTATAATCCAGCTCAATTAAACTAAGGAAACAGTTGTTCATTCTCATATCAGTTCTGGTTGACCTTAGGTATGACCTTATGTATATCCAGCCCAAAAGGGTGAAAAACAAAGTTGACTTCAGCCAAATTTGAACTCAGGACGTAAAGCGACAAAAGAAATGCTGCTAAAATTATTTCCCTAATGGCCCTGTCCTCCTCACTAGCCCTTTTTTGATGTAAGGTCTCACATTTTCTGCAGATGATATTTTTCGACACACGTATATATACATACATACATATATATATATATATATATATATATATATATATATATATAATATATAATACATTCGCGTATTTGTGCGTATAATCCAGCTCAATTAAACTAAGGAAACAGTTGTTCATTCTCATATCAGTTCTGGTTGACCTTAGGTATGACCTTATGTATATCCAGCCCAAAAGGGTGAAAAACAAAGTTGACTTCAGCCAAATTTGAACTCAGGACGTAAAGCGACAAAAGAAATGCTGCTAAAATTTTCTTTTGATATGCTGGAGAGTCTACCAACTCGCCGGCAAAAGAAACGAAATCAAAATAATTATAGAATTATTATTGTCAATCTCCCACCCATACTTGATCTTCAATAGACGAATCACAGTGAATAAGGAAATCTCTCGCAACGCTTTACTAACGATCAAAGGATCCCAATATCGAGTCAGTCTACTGACTGTAAGAGCTATGGCATTATTCTAAACCCTCTAGGCAGCGAACTGGGAGAATCGTTAGCACGCTAGACGGAATGCTTAGCGGTATTTCGCTACGTTCTGAGTTCAAATTCCGCTGAGGTCGACTTTGCCTATTATCCTTCCGTGGTCGATAAATTAAGTACCAGTGAAACATTGTATCGGTGTATTCGACGAGTCCGCTCCCAACAAATTTCAGGCCTTGTGCCTATAGTAGAAAATATTCTAAACACTCTAAGACAGTGGGTAGGTAGAACCGTTAGCGAGTCAGACAAAATACTTAGCAGCATTTCCTCTGGCTCTTCATGTTCTGGGTTCAAATTCTTCCGAGGTCGACTTCGACTTTTATCCTTTCTAGGTAGATGAAATAAATGCCGATTGAACACTGCATCAACGTCATCGATTTAATCCCTCCATTAAAGTTGTTGGTTTTGTGCCAAAATTTGAAGCCATTATTCAAAGCACTTTACCATCAGCTTCATCAAAATTGTTTTTGTTTTGCAATTAATTTCTATTTTCTGTCAGTACTTTTGTCTTTTGCTGTCCCTGATGG
>NC_142933.1:36113038-36123038 GCF_046866305.1 Octopus bimaculoides | reverse complement strand
GTGCACATTACCAGAATGGCAACAAAGTGCAGACGATTGGCATGATGGATCCTGAGAACATTCAGAACCAGAGATAAAGAAACCATGATGATCCTCTGGAGGACATTCGTCCTCAGCCGCCTGGATTACTGCTCACAGCTGTGGTCACCCACCAGTCTGAAATTAACAGCAGACCTTGAAACAATCCAGAGGAGATTCACAAAGAAGATTGTCTCTTTGCAACTGCTCAGCTACTGGGAAAGGCTGAAACAGCTAAGACTGTACTCCCTGTAGAGAAGGCGGGAGAGGTATGCGGTAATATACATCTGGAAGATCCTAGAAGGAATTGTGCCAAATTTTGGCATTGAAAGCTACACCAATGCCAGAACGGGACGACACTGCATAGTGCCAAAGATCCCAGCAATGCCATCACGCTTCAGGACCAGTTACTGCAACAGCTTGGGATTCAGGGGCCCACAGCATTTTAATATTCTCCCAAAGAGCCTGAGGAATCTGCACAAAGTAGATGTAGGAGTTTTAAAATCAAAGCTGGACCTCTTCCTATCGAGAGTCCCAGATGAACCTACCTCGCGGTAGGAGGTGCAAATGAGGGTTGCTCAATCAAACTCTATTCTTCACCAAGTGCCACATATTGTAAGAGGCTCCCTGTAATAACAGTGTAGCAACATGGTGGTGCATCAGCATGGCCGCAGCTCTAAGCTGAAACTTTAAAATATATATATATATATAACAATTTGAAAAACCTACACGACTAGGTGAAAAGCGCTTCATTTAATATGTGACATTAATAAAAATCTGTAAATGTACAAACATCCAGGTTTCTGAGTACCTTAATTAAAATTTTTTTCTATATATATATACATATATATATATATATATATATATATATATATATATATATATATATATATATATATATATATATACATGTGTGTATATATATAGATGTATATGTATATGTATAGATGTATATATATATATATATATATATATATATATAGATAGATAGATAGATAGATAGATAGATAGATAGATAGATAGATAGATGTATACATGTATATGTGTAGATGTATATATATATATATATATAGATGTACATGTAATATGTACACATATATACATGCATACATATATACACCCATACACACACACATACGCACACACACACACAAGCATATATACACAGGTACAGGTGTGGCTGTGTGGTAAGAAACTTGGTTCCGAAACACATGGTCCTGGGTTCAGTCTTACTGTGTGGTGACTTGGCATGTGTCTTCTGCTATAGCCTCAGCCTAACCAAAGCCTTGTGAGTGGATTTCGTAGACAGAAACTGAAAGAAATCAATCGTATATATATGTATGTATATATGTATGTGTATGTGTGTGTCTTTGTCTCTGTTTTTTTTTTCTGTGTTGAACAGCGCTCCCACTAAGGCGTCTTGCCATATGTGTCGTTTATCGACCAGGTTGTAGTCGATCTCGTTTCGGTCTCTTGCACTGGGTGCTATCCAGGTCCATCAGAGCGATGCGAATGGTGCACAGAAGACATTTCCTAATGCAGTTTTAGCCAGTAAGTGACGCCACCCCGCTGGTTAGGTGGGAAGGCCATTCACCTCTTCAGTTTAGCTGATCTTCAACCTTTACTAAATAAATTTTACGTCCGTTTTAACGAAAGCAGTCCATCAGCATAGCCTTTGTGGCACTGAATCTCCAGGGTATACGTACGTATACTCAACAACCATAGCCACCGAACGGCCAGGAACACCACTGCAACACATTGAGGCGCTGAAATAGGACTAGCAGGAGTGGCTGTGTTGTATGTAGCTTGCTTACCAATCACATGGTTCCGGGTTCAATCCCACTGTGTGGCACCTTGGGCACGTGTCTTCTACTATAGCCTCGGGCCGACCAAACCCTTGTGAGTGGATTTGGTAGATGGAAACTGAAAGAAGCCCGTCGTATATATATGTGTGTGTGTGTGTGTGTGTGTGTGTGTGTGTGTGTGTGTGTGTGTGTGTGTGTGTGTGTGTGTGTGTGTGTGTGCGTGTGTGTATGTTTGTGTGTGTGCGTGTGTCTGCTCCTCCACCATCGCTTGACAACCGATGTTGGTGTGTTCACGTCTCCGTAACCTAGCGATTTGGCAAAAGTGACCGATAGAATAAGTACTAGGCTTACAAAGAATAAGTCCTGAGGTTGATTTGTTCGACTAAAGGCGGTTCTCCAGCATTGTCGCAGTTAAATGGCTGAAACAAATAAAAGAATAAAAGAATAAAAGGATGTATATATATATATATATAAATTGAGGATATTCCAGCGCCTTAACTATAGTTATATTTTTATATTTATATACTTAATATATATATATATATATATATATATATATATATATATATATATATATATATATATATATATATATATATATATATATATATATATATATATATATATATATATGTATATAGATATATAGATATATATACAGTTCAAAAAAACAATAACAAAAAAACAAAAAAACAACAAATTGAGGACGTGATATGGATAGTATTATTGGACGCTCAGGAAAGGAAAGAGAGAGTGTATGACGTTTCGGGCGTAGCCCTTCGTCGGAAAGATGGAAAGTTCGGAGAATGGAAGAACGGAGAAAGAGGAAAATGGTACCGATGCCCACGAGGTTACATGATGACCGGAAGAGGAGGTGGTGGGGGAAAAGTTCTTTCTAAGATAGGAGAGTGAAAAAGGGAGATGAATCTGTGCGTTTGCGAAAGTCTGCGAGTGTGTGTGTGATAACAGAACGTGTGTGTGCGTATGTATGTGTGTGTGTGTGTGTGTGTGTGCATGGTTTGGTGGTTTATCTGTTAGTGTGTTTGTGTGTGTGTGTGTGTGTGTGTGTATGACGTAGTGGAAGAAATTAATAGCAGGACTGGTTAGTGGACGCTGTAGACAGTGTAGGTAGAAGGTCAACAGGTGGTTATTTGGGTGTGTGTGTGTTCGTGTTTGTGTGGGGTTGTCGGTGTTAGGTACGTGTACGTGTGTGTGTGTATTTTGTATGCGCGCGTGTGTGTATGTGTATGTTTTCTGTGCGTGCGTGTGTGTTTGTGTGTATGTGTGTGTATGTACGTTGCTGTGTACGTGTGTGTGCGTGCGTTTGCTATTGTATATGCGTGTGTTGTTTATGCCCATGTGTGTATGATTGTATGCGTGTCTGTGTGAGTGTGTAGTGTTGGTGAGAAGTGTGTGTGTATGTGGGTGGGTGCGTGTGTGTGTATATGTGTGGATGTGCATGTGTGTGTGGGATTGTGAGTGTTAGGTACGGGTGTGTGTGTGTTTATGTGTGTCTGTATGTGTTTCCGTGTGCGCGTGTGTGTATATTTTTTGTGCGTGCGTGTATGTGTATATTGTGTATGTTTTCGTGCGTGCGTATGTGTTATGTATATGAGTGAGTATTGTGTGAGAGGTGTGTGTGCATGTGTGTATATGTGTATGTGTGCATGTGTGTATATGTGTATGTGTGTCGTGTATGTGTGTGTGTGTAGTTTCATGTATGTGAGGGGTGTGTATGTGTGTGTTTATGTGTGTGCGTGCGTATGTGTGCCAGGTATGTGTGTTATTTTGTGTGTCCACTCCTGTGTGTATGTGTGTGCATGTGTATACGGCTGTGTATGTAGGCGTGCGCGTATATATGGGTGTGTGTGTGTGTATATATGTGCGTTCGGCTATGTGTGTGTGAGGGCGCGTATGTATGTTTGTCATGTATGTGGGCGGTATATGTATGTGGGCGGTATATATGTAAGGTGTGTGGGTATGTGTGCGTGTAGGTAGTGGTGAGATAAAAAGTGGAAAAAAGTAAGTGTAATAACAAGAGAATAATGGATATAATGTAAGGGGGACGAGGGGGGGGGGTTAAAAAAAAATTATGTAAAGTGTTGCAGGGACGTAAAGGGGAGAGTCATAAGGAAGAGAAGGCTGCGTTGAGTCCGAAGGGGAAAGAAGAATTAAGGTTGAAAATGTAGCGTTGCTCCAAGTGGAGTCGCGAGGGAGTGGACCCATGGTGCAGGGCGAGGCCAAAAACGGAGATGTTAGAGGGAGAGTGGTTGGGCAGTTGGAAGTGACGGCCGACAGGGGAGTCCGAACCTAGCCGAACGTCCCTTAGGTGTTCGGTGAAACGGTCGGCCAGCCGGCGGCCCGTCTGCCCCACGTAGAGTTGGTTGCATAGGGTGCATTTGATGCAGTAAATAAGGTTGGAGGAGGTGCAGGTGAAACTGTGTGGAATGTGAAGTGTTTGTAGGTTCGATCCGGTGACAGAGGTAGTGTTGGTGATGAAGGGGCAGGTGTGACAGCGGGATCTGGAGCACGGGAAGGAGCCGGGTGGGGGTGGGGAGGAAGAGGAGAAGGTACTGCGGACCAGTAGATCGCGTAGGTTGCGGGCGCGTTTGAAAGCGGATAGGGGTGGGTTGGGGAAAATGGGGTGGGTAGTGGGATCGAGCTGGAGGCGACGGAAGGCCCGTAGGATCCTCCGACGAAGGGGTAGGGTGGCAGGGTGGAAACGGAGTGGGAAGGGGGTACGGTTAGGGGATTGGTGCGGTCGATTCGACGAGCGCGGGCGAGGGCGGATTGGACAAGGTGGGAGGGGTATCCTCGATGCATGAACAGACGAGCAAGATACTGGGACTGGGTCTCGAAATCCTGGTCCAGGCTGCACAAACGTCGGAGGCGGAGGAACTGGGAGTAGGGGATGGCTCGTTTGGTGTGGAATGGATGGGAGGAGGAGAAGTTGAGGTAGAGGTGGGAGTCAGTGGGTTTGAAGAAGGCGGAGGTAGTGAGAGAGTTGGAGGGGGGGTTGATGGAAAGAGAGATGTCGAGGAAGTTGACAGAGGTGTCAGAGATGGTGGAAGTAAAGTCAAGAGCGGGGTGGAAGTAACAATATATCAGTGTGTGTGTATTTATACGTATGTGTATATATATATATATATATATATATATATATATATATATATATATATATATATATATATATATATATATATGTATGTATATTCATATTCATGCACACACGCACGCACATATTCAGAAACGATAAAGTTTGCGATACTGTTCTACATCCCTCAGATTTATTGAAAGTCATACATATGTGAAACTGGTTAAGTGTATAAATAAATCTTTTCAATATCTTTTATTTCCTTTATGCTCCTACGTGTATGGCTTAGTCTGTGTGTGTGTGTTTGAGGTTTTTATAGTCACGCGTCTATATGCATGCGGGTGTTTTCATGCTCATGGAAAATCAATACAACAAAGCGTTTGATCATTTGCCTATAATCTTCTCTGGTCATTGCCCTAACAGTGAATTGTGTGCGTGTGTGCGTGCGTGTGCGCGCGCGCGTGTGTGATAAATGTATACAATGTTCTGAGTAAATATCTTCTAACATGTCTAACAGTGACGATTGAGATCATGCTCTTCTTTATAACATCTGACTTCCAAATTTTGGTAAATTAGAAATATATTTAAATTCTAAGGTTTAACAGATTCTCTCAGTTGCCGCTATGACTGTGTTGATATTATCTATTAAATAAATCTATTAAAATATTTATCTGTTGAAATAAAAACTTCGTCTCGGCACTCTACTAATTCTGCCAATATACTGCCGTTAATGTAACAACAACAACAACAACAGCAACAACGATGATGATGATGATGATGATAACTATAATAATAATAATAATAATAATAATAATAATAATAATAATAATAATAAATGACCTGATGCAGTACTAGGCAATGATTCTCATGGTTCCTGATCTTAACTGATCGGAAGTGTTATTATGTACATTGTTTTGTCTTGGTATAAAAGATGGATGGGCTGCAGCAAATATTGTGATCAATACCGCAGACTTGCTTGTTAGTTGTTTGACCTTCAGCAGTTGAGCATGTTCTTTAGTGGCTGACGATATGAGCATCTCTGATCACGAGCAAGTGTAGTCATGGAGAACCATAGTCATGTGTTGAGAGGAATTCTTTGGGGGGTCTTAATAATCCACCTTTGGAAGCGTTGGGGTTTCGTTTATCATTCTTAAACAAACACGTAATTCTATTGAGCACAAAAGGATTAAAAGCAAAGTTAACCTCGGTAGGATTTAAACTCACGAAGTAGAGCGAAACAAATGCCGAAAGACATTTTCTCGACGCAACACATGCCAATCCACTAATAATGATAGTAGCAGCAGCAGCAGTAGCAGTAGCAGCAGCAGTAGTAGTAGTAGTAGTAGTAGTAGTAGTAGTAGTAGTAGTAGTAGTAGTAGTAGTAGTAGTAGTAGTAGTAACAGTGCGGTTATCAGAAGGTAGAGTATTTGTGAGAGACAAAATAGAACAATGAAATGCAATGTCTTTCACATTGGTAATCGATACAAGTGAAAGACAAGTTTGAGATCAATAAATGACATAAGTCGTTGTCCGCTTTGCCAAATTTCCTGATTGTTTCTGTCATTTAACGGATTCGTGACGTCAACTTAGTTTGACCAATCAGTGTTGAGACGTCGAGAAATGGAAAAATAGATCAGCAGAGAGGTTGCAGAGGTGGATTGGCCTCCGCCATTAATGTATAAAGTAATTGAAGCATAGCTCAGAAAGACAGTTAGACAGGCAAATAGACAGATAGACAGACAGACAGACAGACTGAGAGGTACGAGGTAGATAGAGAAATAGATAGACAGACAGACAGACAGACAGGCAGACAGGCAGACAGACAAGCAATTTATCATATAGACGATCTGACAACAGATAACATGAACAGATAAACGTATATCGTGTGAAAAATCTGTTACGGATATCTTACAAGTCTCACCTCTATATCTCACTTCGACATGTTTTCTCAAATCTCCTTCATATACAATTTTATCCTCCTTCTTTCTTATCGCCTTTGATCAAACCCTTTAAACAAGCTCTCTCATATCCTATATCTCTCTCCCCACCCCCACCCCCACCCCACCCCACCCTCTCTCTCTCTCTCTCTCTCTTTTTTTCTCTCCTCCCTTATATATTCCATATGCTAACCATTTCTGTCTTTCTACTACAATATTTTAATAATTCTCTCATTCTTCCATTCTCAATTTTCTGTGCTTCTTGCTTACACTGTCTTTCTGTCTCTTTGTCTCATCCCCTGACATCACCCCCTTCCGTATACATCTATACAGATATACGTACATCCACACACACACACACACACATCCACACACTCACACACATAACACATACATACATATGCCGATTGGTAAGATCGGCCGTAATGGACATATAATAATACTGTTGTAGACATATATATATATATATATATATATATATATATATATATATATATATATATATATGTATGTATGTATGTATGTATGTATGTATGTATGTATGTATGTATACTCTCTCACACACACACACGCACGCACACACACTAACATATATAAAGGTAGAGTGATAGTCAGCTAGATAGACACAGAAAGAGAGAGAGAGGGAGACTTATGTGCATACGTACACGCCTATATGAATTGATATATACACATTTATATATATATATTTGTATGTATGTATGTATGTATGTATGTATGTATGTATGTATGTATGTATGTATGTATGTATGTATGTAAATATGGGATTGCAGCTGCCCATTCACCTGGAGTTGCCCAGCCAACGTTGAGATCAATCTATGGTGTTGCTAAGAAACAGATTCAGTCGATTCATAATGTTTGGAAGCCGCCGTCAAATGGAAAGTAGTGCCACACCAAGTAATTGTCGTCAATGTGGGAAGCTAACTCTACTACAATGCAAGGGAGTGCACTCTGGTTTGACCATTTTGTATCAGGGAGAATTTCATTGCCCGGTAACTGAAGATGTTGAATTACAGGTTTTGCACAAAATTTGTGAATTTTACGAGTTTTCCATGAAAGTAATTCTTGACAAGAAAGTATTGTTTATGCTATCTCGGATCTTCAGTTCAGCAATAGTGGTGTCGGTTCTATGATATGTAACAAAGTTGAATCTGAAATTTCTGACCCAGTTATTGTTTGAGATTTCCTTGTTTGAGATTTCCTTGTAGGTTATAGGAACACGTTTGATTCCACAATCTATAAATATTTAAAGAATTTTGCGTAAAGTTTGGCTCCACTCTGTCTCTCAGTCTAAATGAATGCTTTTTTTTTTTTTGATAGTAATGTATCTTAAAAATCAGAATAACACAATCCAGAAAATTTGTAGATTCTGAACTTTCTGAAGTTTTAAGCTGGATGCTGAGATAAAGTCCATCTAAATAAATGTCTAAGATGAGGGTGTGTTACTGCCGCTCGCACATTTGTGATGTATAAGCATGTTTTGCTAATGGGACGGGTATTCGTTTACAATTTGGTTAGTGTATTTATGTTCTATGGTAGATTGAACCGACTTATTTTTTCCACAACAGATCTTGTGAGGATGTTTCTGAATATATTCATTGTGTAGTGGTTTCTGTCACAGAAAATTGTCTAAACACACATCTTTACAGTTTGAAACTTGTGAGACCTCATCAATTGAGAATTTATAGAAAGAAAATTTCCACCATATGTGAATTTCCATTCCATCGTAACTTCCCATAGTAACGTAAGAATCGTTATAATATAAGTGCGACTTTCTAACAGTCATTACGATCAGGTGTGGAAATAAATAGTGGTGAATATTCTCCAGAATTCCAGAGTTTTGGGGAAAATATATTTAGAAAGAGATGAGAAGACATCATTATTTAATCTGAAGAATGCTTTTTTTCTATTGAGAACATTCTGAAGAATTTTTTTTTCTAATGACGGCAGTGCGATTCTATCGCACGATGCATTTGCTGATTAAACCCAATTCAGTTTTAGAGAAGTTTATTAACCTGCACCAAGAATGCGGTTGTGCAGTTGCCGAGATGTTTCACGTGGTCTTGTATTTTTAGTCAGGAGGTTGGTTCTATCTTTATGGCGTTGCTGCTGTTGGGTCTAGTACTTTATATTTTCATGATGTTATTTAACAACGGTTTAAGGTGTATCACGCTATTTATTTGCACATAAATATAATATGAATATTTATATATTTTTTGATTTGTCTGCAAGTACATAAATGTTGAGGAATTGGTTGGAGTCATTGATAATAGCAGAAAAAGAAAAAGAAGATTAATTTTGTTCAGTTCAGTATTCAATATAATGCGCCGACATAACCATTTAGTCTTTATTAAGATCATGAGCCGCATAAATATCCTAAAATTTTAAGCACCAATGACATAAAAATGTCTTGATATCATCGTTTTACAATCACCTTTAGCGCTAACCTACCAAAAACTAATGTTTTATACATTTATTATATATCATTTTTTCTACTCTAGGCACAAGGCCCGAAATTTTTGGGGAGGAGGCTTGTCGATTAGATAGACCCAGTACGCAACTGGTACTTAATTTATAGACCTCGAAAAAATGGAAGGCAAAGTCGACCACGGCGGAATTTGAACACAGAACGTGAAGACAGACGAAATACCGCAAAACATTTCGCACGGCGTGCTAACGTTTCTGCCAGCTCGCCGCCTTAAACAACTATGCGATATTAACCATAAATATACCTAAGGTTCGATGCAATCACCATATACTGTCATTTAGATCAACGGATAGAGTGAGCTCCATCTCTGTCAAAATTCGTTTCAGATTACGTGAGAACAGATTCAAACGTGTCACCATAACACCCTAGAACATAGTGGACAAAACAACCCAATATAATAACCATGCTAGGATTTGCAGATTGTACTTATTTCCACATTCTGAAAACAGTCACTGAGATTGTTGAACAGAAGATTCGAGATTTTGTCTGGTTTGCTACTACAGGTTATTCTCTTATTTTTGGATTTGCAAAAAAATTTCGAAATACCTAGAATTCTAAAAAGAAAACAAATCGACCTTTCCCACCACTTCATTCAAGCAAGAGTGCATTGAATCAGAATTAACTTCTAGTGCTAACAAAA
>NC_142933.1:36108038-36110538 GCF_046866305.1 Octopus bimaculoides | reverse complement strand
GTATAATATATACATATATGCACATACATATATCTATGTATGTGAATGCGCGTGCATTCGTGTATGTGTGTGTATGTGTGCGTGCATTTGTGTGCATACGTATATACATACAAATATATATATACATATATACATATATAGCCATATATGTATGTGTACGTATATATGTGTACGTGCATACACACACACTCACACAAGATAAAATTACATATGTCTATGTTTATGTGTGTATATATATTTATTTGTGAATGTTTGTCTGTCTTGTATTTTTTCAGTATTTTTGTAACAGTGGAAATATATTTCCCAACTGAAATCAGATGCCATCGTCGTCGTATTCATGTCTTTCTTGATGCTGTTGACGCTGCTGCTGCTGCTGCTGCTGCTGCTGCTGCCACTGTTGTTATTGCTGCTGTCAGTTGTTTAAATTTGTTGTTATTATCGTTTTCCTATCAGTTTATTTCTTGTTTGTGTTTTCCTCTCTTTCACCAATGATGTGTTTACCCAAGTTTAATTAATCTGACATCTCCCTATAATTCCAACTTAGCTTCTCTGTTTACCAATCTCAACTGAATCATCCCCCACCACCACACACACACACACACACACACACACACACACACACACATCACTTCTTTCTCTCCACAACAGACAAATTTAATCCGGCAATCTACCATTTCTTAGAGATAACCTCCTGTACATACTCGGTTTGACAGAAATAGCAGTCAAATCTCCCTATATTGAAATCTTAGCAAACTAGAGGAGAACATCGTAATGAATAATGTGACTTTACTGCAACATGTCAACGAAAAAATTTAGCTGGTCACAATTGGAACGACTTTGATCTTAAACGTGTTCCACCAGGGCTGACTCGAGGTTAAACAACAGCAGCAACAGCAACATCAACAACAGCCATTATACATCTCCTGGCATGTATTTTTGCAAATATAGACCGAAACAAAGACCACTTTAGTAATGTTGTTACAAAGTTATGTGGTTCACGCCCCACCGCCTCCCCACTCTGTTTTGCCGTCTGTTTACATCCTCTTTCTATAAAGTTCATATTTAATGGCCAGAAATGTGTTATATTGAATAATCCTAGCTTGATGAAGATTTATGGCAGTGGTACATTCACAGAAGAAATAGCATGACCTGAAAGCAACTTAATCACGTGACATCGGAATGGAATTTAGTAGGAGCCAGAGGTGATATTTTGCGATAAATCAACGAAGTGCTACAAAAACAGACAGTTGTTGCAGTTAATAGCTCCTCAGACATCTTGTTTATGACGAAAATTACTAAATGCCAGAGAACAGACGGGGAATTTTATTTTAATGGCTTCATCAAGGGGAGATGCGCAGTGCCCTTGACCCTTTTAAGGGCCATCGTGACTGGTAGTTAGAAAGGAGGAAGTTATCGCCAGCGAGGACACCTGCCCCGAATATTTTCAATAGCGTGGACTCCCCTAAAGGCAACCCATGCGGCAATGTTTCAGCAGGTCATAAATTATGTCTCCAAACTTTGATCTAGGATAATGATCAGGCACAATTTAATTAAGTTTACTGCACCATACTCGGGAAAATGATAATTACAGCTTTCCTTTAACATCAAGACTGTGTCCTACAATGCACCGAGTATATGATACGCTGTCTGTACTAATAATAGTAGTATTAGTACAATATATTGACTGTAGAGTTAATAGAAGAATTACTTTTGATAACACTTGATAGGACATTTGAGGTAATTATCTCCACTGAGACCAGAGACTTAAAGATATAAACTTTAATAGATATAAGGAAATATTTTACAGATATTGTTACATCTGTAAACTTTAACAGATATAGTGACATTGCGAAACTGTAACAGATATAGAGACAACCAGAAAATTGGATGGAAACTGGAAACTTTATCTGAGAAAGAAACAAGAGAGCAAGATTTTAAGTTCAGGTAAAACTGTTTTATAGTCTCTCAGCAACAGAACCAGTTAAGAGGTACCAATAAATATATTTAATAAGCGGGTGAAGATGGCGGAAAATTTTGTTTTACAAGTTAGTAAAGACACTGGACAGCCTATTGATATTTTACGTGTTCACATATCTACATACATCTAAGTTAATTTAAACTTGCATGAAAAAGTATTGTTCGTATTGATATAAAACCAAATGAGAGAATGAGAGAGCTTCTACATGGTCGTTCGACCTACTGGATATAGCAACTAAATTTCCTTGGTTTACATCCTACTGTCTCTGGAATAAGCTTTACCTAAAAAAAATGAAGTGTCGATCACCTCTGGAATGTTTCGGAACATAGGTATACTCGAACAGGGCGGCTTTCGAGCTGAAATGTCAAAAACATAAAAGAAAGAAAGCATAAGTAGAATGTGAAGTTGAATGTAAAGTGTTGCTAGTTTTGGTGTAGAAATCACAGTTTACAGGTTATGTTTATCTAACATGATTTAGCTATACACAACCACAAGAAAATATTCTACGACACCGCTGTGTTT
>NC_142933.1:36090538-36103038 GCF_046866305.1 Octopus bimaculoides | reverse complement strand
CACTGACCTTATATAATTGTGAAGATCTAACTTTTATAGAGATGTGCTTTTCTCATTACGTTTATAGATAATATACTCGCTCATGCTAACTTTATGAACTCAACTTTTGGCTTGCCTTTGTTGTTAGATCTATATTCTAACCACACATTATCATAAAAAGGAAGAGACCATATCTTGATTTTCAGTGTTACAGCCCCTGCGCCATGCATTTCTATGCCTTTATGAAAAGTGCTTGGTCACATTTCTTCCCATATTTTTCTTAAAGTAATCCCCCTAGGAAATTGCATTGAGTAACCATCTTGAACTACTTGTTATATTTTAGGGAGACATGAAGTGAGTGATAAATAACTTCCAGTGAAACACGTAGATGTTAAGTAAATCTTACTTTTTAAATGAAACCAATGGTAGAATGTATATCTAAGTTTGTGTCCTACTTACTAGAAAGTGAATATTTTCACTGTTGCATAAATGCAGTCTTTTTCCTGATTCTTGACTTAAAACCAATTAAAAACACAAAACAAAGAAAAAGATGAGCTAACATGAACAGTTTCTAAGTGGAGCAGTCAAAATATGTAAAACTTTTCTAAGGTTCGACATGTAACATTTGTCGTGGTAGTCATCCAAATTTCAGTGATATGGCTTTAGCTTTTTTGTTAGAAACCAGCTGCTACTTCCTAGAAATGAATACTAAGATCTAAAAAAAAATAATAATAACGTACATACACACACATATATGTATGTATATAACTATATACATAAATACATACATATACACACTCACACACATACATACATATGGCCATATGTATACATTCTTATAACTATACATTTACGTACAAATACGTGTATGTACGTATGTAAGTGTGTATATATATATATATATATATATATATATATATATATATATATATATATATATACATATATATACATACACACACATTCGTATTACAATGCATTTACATATAAATGTAATAATTCTGACAAGTTATGTGATCGAAAAACTCATGCTCGTTCTGGGAGAAATAATTCCCATGATCGTTCTATAAGAGGGAAGTTCTATGGAAGAGGGGGAAGAGAAAGATCTCAAGACTGGGAAAGATCACGAGATCGACTAACAAGAGATGGATCATGTGAAAGATCATATGACAGATCATCTTGAGACTGGCGTGATAGATCAAACAGAGACCGACCGAATAGAGTCAAGTCACGTGATAGGTCACGAGACCGATCCACTCGTGGCAGATCAAGGGACCGATATATGAGAGATCTCCAGATGAAAGATCTTCATCTGTTAAACCTTAAGAGAAGTCAAGGGATCATATAAAAAATCGTTCTGATAATTCCTATGACTATAGAAACTCTGAGAAAGGAGAAGTCAATGGAATGAAAGATATAATGATAATCGTTACAGTCGTACTTCTGATCAATATACAAGGGACACACATGACAATCGAATATCTTCTCGTTATTATGACGATGGTTATTATAAACGGTCGCATTGTGAGGACAATGCTATGATGATAGACCTTTTTACAGGCAAGATAAACATCAGCGACCTGATGATGTTTACTCATATCGTTATGAGAGAAAAAAATAGGCGAAGTTCTTATCCTTTTGAAGAAAAAGTTTCCGACATAGTAGTTTAAAAGATTCTAGTTCTCCAATCCGTCACTAATTTGCTGGAACTAAATCATCAAGCGTAGGTAGCGGAATAAATGCTGTAAGTGTTAATTACAGCCAGGCCAGTGATAGTGATAGTTCCCCTGCCCATAACTTAGATGGAATGAAGCAATATAATCTACTACATTATAATTCTTCCAGTGTAGCTGTATCTAGTTCAAGTACAGTTTCAACAAACCAGCTGCCAGAATTTGGCAAGAGCATCAAATACAAAACTACAGTAACAAATTAGATGAATGTAGTACTACAACTAATTGTAATTATCGTGATTCAACACCAGTCGGAGATGAACCAAATGATTATGAATTCAATTTTTCACAGTTAATTCTTATCAGGCCTAATACTAGTGCAATGACTTAGTTGGCTCCTCCTCTAGAAGAAGCCCAAGACATTGATGTAAGCCAGAGAATTAATAGTACAACTACTATTCCAACTGTATTAGGAGGTAATTCAAGTTATCCTTCTGTTCTGAATACCAGCATGCAACAGAAAGAACATGCAAGCATAGTTCTTATTACACCTTCCTCTCAAAATATAGCAGGCCCATCAAGAATTAATATGAATATTTCGAATATTGTCACTGAACACAGAATCTCTACACTTTTAAAAGATTTCACCCAAATCACTCATAATAACACTTTAACACAAAACTTTGCTCTTACTTCAAGCGTTAATCAACTAAATTTGTCTTCTGTTTCTACTTCGACCGTAAGCTTGAAATCTAATATTAATCTACGTCCTTACTAACAAAATTCAGTTGGACTGCCACCTGTTGCCATTAGTCATTTACCACCACTGCCAGCTGAAAGTAATGCAAACTTTTTAACTCTACCCTATGAAGTGAAACTTGAAAGTTCAAGCTATAATGTTTTGAGTAATTATGCATCAACAAGTAAAACACTTTCCCAGTCATTCATAGTACTAACAAAGGTTCCCGTTTCTCTCAAAAAGAAAAAACTTCAAGCTGCTACATCAATTGCTATTACAGATATTACAGTAGGTAGTTTGACATCACAAAATACTGTACAGAAACCTGTTGCACAGATAAGTTATTCGGCAGATAAACTGCATGTTGCAGATTCTACCACTTAGTCTTCAAAGATAGATAGTTGTCATAAACTAGGGCGGGAAAATCAATTATTAACAGCAAGCATTTCTGTAAAATCTACAGACTCTTCTGCTGAAGATTACAATAGATATTTTTCTTTGATTAGCAAACAGACATCCCAAATGAAAACAGCTGATGAACCAGCTCTACTAGTAAAAGATATTTGCTCTTCAGAAACAAAAATCTCTCAACGATCTGATACTAAATTAATTTCAAACCACTTGAAAAACAGTTTCAACAAATATAGTTGTTGAACATGTCCCAATCATAGAATCTTCTCATATAACTGAACCTGCTGAGACTAAACCGAGAACATTAGTCAGTAGCCATTTAGAAGAAGAAGAAGTTAGTTCCTCTGACTGTTTATGGACAGAGCAATCAACGAAATTGGCAGTTAAAATAGAACAACCTTCACTTGAACAGTGTATGCCGGACTTTGACTGTACTCATCAGAAGAAAGGTCAAATTTATATATATATATATATATATATATATATATATATATATATATGTATATGCATGTATGTATGTATTTATGCATATATATATATATATACATTCGTATAACTATGCATTTACATATAAGCATATGTACATAAATATGTGTATATATGTGTATATATGTGTATATATGTGTAAATATGTGTATATATATATATATATATACATACATACATGTGTGTGTGTGTGCATACATGCTTACACATACATATACGCGTACATACACATACATATATGAGTGTATGTATGTGTATATGCATATAATTTTTTTCATGTTTATACCGTTAAAATATATTGTCAACAGATGTAAAGTTAATGTTGTCCGCATTTAAATGTACGTTGTTTACTATATACAGACGATCATCTTGAAATTTAATCTCTATCAACATATCTTTGAACAGTAAGAAGTTCCATTATTTTCAAAGAAGTGAAAAATATTTTGTTCAATATTCTTTGCAAGTGAATAAACATGAAAATAACAGACGATGGGAAACCGTAATATCTATTAAGTTATGAGATCAATATACATTGATTCTCCTTTTGTATTATTCTATTGACTTCAAAGTTTGGCACAAGGCTAACATTTTGGAGGGAGGGGTTAACCGACTTACTCCATCCTCTGAAAATGTTGGCAAAGGTTCAGCAATTTTCGTGGGGTGGGGTAAGTCGATTACATCGACCCTGTCTGTACTCAACTGGTGCTTATTTTATCGACTTCAAACTGATGAAAGGTAAAATCGACCTCGGTGAAATTTGAACTCAGAACGTAAAGACGGACGAAATGTCGCTAAGCATTTTACCTGGCCCCTTTCTTTGTATTATCATATTGATTGTCATCATTTAGCCCTAGGTCAGCCATGAATGACCTATAATCACGGGCATTCTAGTCGTGGCTTTTGCATTGAAAAGAGTTCTCCTCTACGCTTCTGGGCTTGTTTCAGTCAATCCAACAGCGTCGTGCCTTTGGCTCTATTCTGTTCCTGGCCTCAGGTTGACTCAATTCTTGTGAGTGAAATTTGTTAGAAGAAAACTAGGGGAAAGCTCACCAGCTGGAGTATTTGTTTGTGTTGGGTAGATTTAAACACGTTCCTGCTTAAACACCAGCACACGATCATTAGGTAGATTTAAACGTTCCTGCTTAAACACCAGCACACGATCATTAGGTACTTGTGACTGACGTAATGTTGCATACATTTGTGTCATATGTCCGTTCTTAGAAAATTTTCATAACTTCCTTCTACCAATTTCAGGGAGACTGGAAAATATCATGGTCGTCGTTGGCATTTCTCTTCTGATTATGTTATATATATATATATACATGTGTGTGTGTGTGTGTGTGTGTGTGTGTGTGTGTGTGTGTGTGGATGATTCCAAGATAAAGTTAGGGAATAATCGACATCATTTCTAAACTTTTGCCCCTCGATGGTGGGGAGATGACGGCTAAAATGACTTTACAAGATTTGAACTCAAAGTGCAGAGAACTGGAATAACTAACTGCCGCCATTTCTCCTGTCCGATGCTATATCCAGTCTGCCATTTGTCCATCTTAAGAATTGAAATCATATCTACTGAGTCGCCAAATATACACTAACAACAACTGCGCTTCTGTGGAATGATGCCATTACATTCTTCTGACAACGTAGGAGTCATGAAGGACTCTCTGTGTTGGCTCTCAACCAGCTAAAGATAGTAACCAAATCTCCTTCGAATCACACGCTAGACTCTTAAAAGATGACTGATATATCAGACAGTGTAGAGCTATAACGAAAGAGTGCCCTGAAGACACTTTAAAATCTTCTTTGAAGACATTCAGCATCAGCCATGTCACATAGGGCAGGTAGAAGAAAGCCAAGAATAGAGAGTAGTGGCGATGAGCTCTCCGCAAGGACATGCAAACTAGCGAAGCCAGCAGGATTGCTACAGATTAGCAGCGCAGGCAGGCCAAGAAAACCGCGCCAACAAATCCCTAACTATTACTCCTACCACTCCTCGTCCTCACTACCACAGAGCCTTGTTGACGTGACTTGGCTTCATTAGTCACCAACAAACCCCAAAATCCCAAACCCAAGATGAGTTGATGCTCCTCGTCGCTCCGATGGACAAACATCGTACGTAAAGAAAATCAGGTTTATCATGGATTGAACAACTTTGATCGAAACAAGCATAAAATTAAACAACATCGAAATACTACGACCAAAATATAAATTTAAACAAAATTTTATAATGACATTGTAATTATTATTGTTTATTTAGAAGTGTAATAAATCTTAGTGAGAAAATAATTTAGATTTTATTAATGCAATTGATATCTTTTGGGTGTAACTGTTGAGCAATGTTTGATGTTTGCTATCAACAACAATTTTTCTCACGATCCTTGGCAAAAAAAAAAAAGCCTTGAATTACACAATACTGTTCCAGTATGACAGTAAACATTTCTCACCATAGTTACCAGGTCAACTATGCGGCAATTAGCAACACGAGAGCACAGAAATAATTCTACACCGCACTGTCTAAAATTTCTTATGATACCATTTTCTGAACTTTGAGGTCAACGCTAGACATTTATATCTTTCTAATTTAGATATTTGCATAAATAACTAGCTACATACACATAAATTCCCCTCACCCATACACACGCATATGACACACACACACACACACACACACACACACACACACAAACACACACACACTCACACACATTTACGCACACACACGCACACACTCACACACATTTACGCACACACACGCACACACGTACATACAAATGCATATATGCAAATATGTATAAAACACGTATGTCAACACATATATAGATGCATGTGCGTAAATATATGTAAAGAGAAGCACTCAGAGAGAGAGAGAAAGAGAGAGAGAGATATATACACATTTGTATGTATCTGTGTAATATATTATTGCAAACACACGAATATATATATATATATATATATTTACACATACACAGACACAGATACACACACGCACATATATGTGTGTGTGTGTATGTGTATGTATATATATATATATTTATCAAAACACACATACACACACACACACACACACACACACACACACACACACACACACACACACATATATATATATATATATACATATATATATACATATATGTATGTATGTTTGTATGTATATATATATATATATATGTATGTAATGTTGCATGCATGTGAGTGTATATATGCATGCATAAATACGTATGTACACGATATCATACATAATGTGATCGTCGTGTGAGTTGCATATAAACGTGCATATATACACATATGAAATGTCACATATGTTTGAGGGTCTTGTGATGATGACGACTATTGAGCTTGAAACCACAACTTTCCTCTTATATACTAAGCCTGTCCTCTTTCTTAATGTCAACTTTGGAGAAATCTTGATTCTTAATATTATCTTCGCTTCTCAAGTGAAGCTGGTCTCAATTGCCATTTGGTAAATCTGACACATCCTCCAGGGATGGAGATAATTTTAATAAATCGCGAATTTATATTGTATGGTATTTGATATACTCGTATTTATCTACGTTGTTCAAATACATGAACAATGACCACTCTCAGTTACTTCTATTAACTCATTTGTATCTTTATACAAGCACATACACACATGTGTGTATACACGTATGCATGCATGTTTGTATTATGTACGTATGCTTACAGATACGTGTGTATTACGTCACATGTACGTGAGCATCTACTTTTGAACATATATGTCTGTGTATATGAAATCACACAGATGTGTAGGTTTACATATATACATACATACATACATATATATATATATATATATATATATATATATATATATAGAGAGAGAGAGAGAGAGAGATGTGCACATTTGAATGTATGTGTATGTACACATACATGTTGGCGGTTTCTTCTCCTTATTTGGAATTTTCTCCTCCTTTCTGACAAAGTGTCATGCTCGGAACGTCAAACTTTCTCTTTTCACCGAGCCCCAAGCTAATACATTCCTTGTGCACGTCCTCTTGTTGTCCGTTAACTTTATTATTCGTTTATTTTTAATTGATTGTTCATTTGAATTAGTTATATATATGTATATATATATATATATATATATATATATATATATATATATATATATATATATATATATATATATATATATATATATAATAAAAAATAGATGCGCCCTTTTAAAGCCGAACCAGGCTCATGAGC
The DNA here is from genome assembly GCF_046866305.1 of Octopus bimaculoides. NCBI lineage: Eukaryota > Metazoa > Mollusca > Cephalopoda > Octopoda > Octopodidae > Octopus > Octopus bimaculoides. Next base: position 36,095,541 of record NC_142933.1, on the reverse strand, counting down.
CCGGTTTCAATGGTGTTGTGTTCCTCAGCTGGACGGGACGCCAGTCCATCGCAGCGTTACTCATTTTTGCCAGCTGAGTGGACTGGTGCAACGTAAAATGAAGTGTTTTGGTCAAGAACACAACTCGTCGCCCGGTCCAGGGATCGAAACCACAATCATACAAACAATCATGATGCTGACACCCTAACCACTAAGCCACGCGCCTCCACACACACACACACACACACACACACACACGCACGCACGCACACACACACACACACACACACACACACACACACACACACACACACACACACACACACACACACATATATATATATATATATATATATATATATATATATATATATATGTATGTATGTATATATGTATGTATGTATATGTATATATATATATAAATAAATAAAATACACATTAAGTACAGGACAAAATACCAAAAGAAGATAACAGCAGCATCCATAAATTTTAAATATATAAAATTTGTGGAGAGTTAGGGTTTCGAACGAACAAACAACAGAATGGACGTACGAAGTAAACAATCGACGAAGACAAGCATTAAGGGCCGTTAAGCCAAACGAACTGTGATGGGTAACGCCTAGGAGAAATTTTTAAAGGAAATAGAATAAACAGAATAGAAGAAAATAATAGACGAGGAAAAATTTCGGGGGGCGACAAAAATGACGTCCAACCCGGTCGACGTCTTGTCCAGAAAAGACAGGGGCGAAAGAATGGCTTGTAGTCGCGTGTGAACGACAGGCAGAAGGGAATGGGACAAGAGAGAGGATGAGGGGAAAAAAAACAGAGGGAGTAAGGAGATGGGCGAAGGAACGAAAGATTGTAGAGAGTGGGAGAAGGAGGAGAGCAAAGAAGGAGGGAAAAAACGGAAAATATAGAGGATTATAGAGAGACAGAGAGAAAGAAAGAAAACAGAGTGGAGAGTTGCAGGAATTATATATATAAACGTAAGAACTTACTGTGGAGAAGGCTGCGTGGCATTCGATTATAAATAAATAAAAATACACATTAAGTACAGGACATCACCAACGATTGAAAAATACGTAAACACACGAGAGAGAAGTATAGGACAAAATACCAAAAGAAGATAACTCTCAGGCATTACCCATTACAATTCGTCTTGGCCTGACGGCCTTTAATGTTTGTCTTCATCAATTGTTTACTCTGTACGTCATCTCTGTACGTCAACTCTGTACGTCAACTCTGTACGTCAACTTTGTACGTCAACTCTGTTATTGCTTGTTCGTTCGAAGCCTTGACTCTACATAAATTTGATATTCTTAAAATTTCTGGACGCTGCTATCTTATGAAGTTTTCCTATCTTGTCGTTAAAAGCACGAAATTGGGAGTAGTAAGACAGTCGACAACTAACGAGGAGTTATCTTCTTTTGGTATTTTGTCCTATACTTATCTCTTGTGTGTTTACGTATTTTTCACTCGTGGGTGATGTCTTGTACTTAATGTGTATTTTCTATTTATATATAATCGCAGCTTTGTTCACAGTAAGTTCTTACATTTATATGTGTGTGTGTGTGCGTGTGTGTGTATGTATATATATATATGTGTGTGTCTGTGTGTGTGTGCGTGCTTGCGTGCGTGTGTGTGTGTGTGTGTGTATAATATATATTTATGTATAGATATATATATTATCTTATTGAAGCCGAAAAATTCACAAACTGTTACTCAGCGTTTTACATAACTGTTCGTCGGACAATTGTGATAATGCTACATTATCACAAGCGCCTGACGAACGGTCACGTGAAACACTGAATAACAGTTTGTAAATCTTGTTCGATTTTAATAAAATAGTATCTTACTTTGCTTTTAGTATTCTAGTACTATTTTCCGACCTTGATTTGCACCTGTGTTTACTATTGTACGTGTGTGTGTGTGTGTGTGTGTGTGTGTGTGTAATGAAAAGGGATTTCTGTTTTGAGTTATCAACAGTGAAACGATTTAGTTGGGTCGGGTTGATATTGATGAATACAAGAACGCGAATTCCGTTTGATATCTGAAATAGAGTAATATTACATTTATCGTCAAACAAAAGAACGCATTGCCATCACGGCCAACGGCAGAAAACTGTCTACACCAATTTAAAGCAGTTCAATGGTTTTTGATGTTTTTGTATGTCAAGAAAAGCACAATAACCTCCTCTTCGACGAATGATTCTTGCAGCTAGGTGGTCTTACCTGTGACATCGTCATTATCTTCCAATAGTCTTCACTGATACGGTCACACTCACAGCCGACCAACTTAAAGCATGCGGCACTATTCTTGTATGGAGAATAATAGGCATCAGAAAAAGATATCAATATCTAGAGATTTCATTCATAGACAGAAGCGCCAAAACAAGGAAGTGTTAATGGCATCCTGCTCTACCATAGAGCTGAGTAGTCAGTATTTCTGACGTCACCAGTAGTTGAATGAATCGCATTAGTAACGTTAAATTGTTTATATATCGGATACAGTGATCCGAGTTCGATTTCAGGTAGTGCGTCGGTCTTTGGGACTATCAAATATTCCCGATATGTGTGTGTGTGTGTGTGTGTGTGTGTGTGTGTGTGTGTGTGTGTATGCATGTGTGTGTGTGTGTATGCATGTGTGTGTGTGTGTGATTATACATATATGCACACACACATGTATATATACATACATACATGCATGCATACATATATACATAGATATACATGCACAAATATATATGCATATAGATTTAATTATACAAGACAGACTGGTATAAATAAATGCACAGATATATAGATATATTTATATACATATAAATATATATGCATACATATATACATAAATATATGTAAAAATAAAATGTTTATATGTAGACATAAATATGTATATGTGTGAGTGTGTATATGCATGTGTTCGTAGTTTTATGCGTGTGTATATATATGTGTGTACCTATAGAGTTAAGTGTGTGTGTACGTGTGTGTGTGTGTGTGTGTGTGTGTGTGTGTGTGTGTGTGTGTGTGCATACATATACAAATATATTTACACTCCCAAACATGTGTATATATACATTTGGATCTTTTTTCAAAAGACCTCTTGTGTATGACTAAATTTAATGGAAATTGAAAACCAGCGGAACTATTTATTATTACCAAGAAATACACACTTTTCTAATAGGAAATTGAAATAATGTATGATAAGCTACTGTAAACATCCTGCCAATTACGAATACTCGTTTACAGAATATCTACTATCACAATAAGACACCTGTCTCAAGCCAATAGGCATCAATCAGGAATATTACTGAAAATAAACAACTTTTGACACAAGACAAAATTTCATCTTGGCTTGAGTTGATTAGAAACCCATAAGAAGAAGAGAATGCGTGTTTATGACTTTAATATAAATATAGTTCCTCATAAATCGTCCAATTTATTGACTAGCTTTGCATGCATACCTTAAAAGAAATTGTTACATATTTAGACGATGAAAAGAAAGTTGCAAATTCAATTTGAAAATGAAATTCACAGATTCTTTTGTAATAACTAACATGATTAAATGATGTGTAATTATTTTGATCTGGTAATAAATGTTCATACATGTAATTGGGAGAAAATCCCCCACTGTTGAGGTATTTCGCATTGCATACATCTGTGTGTGTGTGTGTGTCTAATGTGAAATGCTTCAGCATATATATTTGCGCGTGTGTGTGTGTATGTATGTATGCAAGTATATATATATATATATATATATATATATATATATATAGACATACATATACATACACACATATAAGCACAGACATGTATTTACATATCTGCATATATATGTATGTGTGAGTGTGTATCTATCTATCTATCTATCTATCTATCTATATATATATATATATATATATATATATATATATATATATATATATATACATATATATATATGTGTGTGTGTGTGTGTGTGTGTGCGTATGTATGTATTTGTGAATACGTATGTACTCATGCTACTCGTACATAGCTACATAAAGAGAAATGAACATCTACATTTATACACAAATTCTTATCAACACGAATATATCATTTGTACATAAGCTATATGCATAAATGTTTCCGAGATGTTCCAAAATAACAAGGTTGATAATACATATACAAATATGATGGTAGGAAAAGGGAAAACATTTATTCTGCTGTATTGAGAGTGCGTCTAGTTCTGATCCAGCGGAAATAACATCCATAGATGTATATAATATATGTAATATATGTAATAAATGACAAATAGGAAACACTTAACTGTATGGAAGAAATAAAAAGGTTTGACTGTATGCCATTACCAACCTAAGTGTAGAGTAACTACTTTAACGAAGTTTATGGAACCGCGTGAAGAATCTATGAGCTTACAGGAATCTAAGGTCTTCTCGATTGATTAATTTTCTTTAACTAAATACTTTAAAACTTCGAATACTGGTAGAATGTGTTATATAGAATGTCTTTTACTCTTAGCGTTGTTGAGAAAAGTTTCTATTTACGAAGTTATTTCGTGTTAAAGTTGTCGTTTCGGTAATTTCAACCAATCAATGACGTGTATTCAGCTGTTCGTGCGTTTGTACTGGCTTAGCTTTAGGGTTTTAGGGTTAGGGTTAGGGTTTTGGGGTTAGGGCTTGGGTTTTAGGGTTAGGGTTTTAGGGTTAGGGTTGGGGTTTTAGGGTTAGGGTTACGGGAAAAGTGAAAAAGGAAGAAATTGGAGGGGAAGGGGTAAGGGGTGCCAAAGAATTTCAAATTTCCGATTTTTGGCAATTTTCCGGAATCTCCGTATCCGAAAGGTTGGGTTTTTGGCAAAAAAAATTTTTTTTTTTTAATTTGCGAGAAAATGGGATGTGTGGGACGGGAGGAAGTCTTTCCGAAAATAGTAGCTGAAAAACAGGAAAAAAACCATAAAAAGCAGTAGAAATGCACGAACGATTATGGTCGTGTCATGAAGTAAACGTGCTTCAGATACACTCATTTATTCATACGAACATAACTGAGATGAAA
>NC_142933.1:36083038-36085538 GCF_046866305.1 Octopus bimaculoides | reverse complement strand
TGGCGTCCACAAACATTACTCCCTGGAACTTGTCGGTATTGTACCACGTGGTCTTTTTGTTTGTTTTGTCACTAATCCTTTGTAGTCTATTCCACTGTTTGTTACGGTATCTAGGTTGTGTTCCATTTGTATCTTTGACAACAATCTCCTCAAATTTCTTGTTAGCTCCTCTGTATACCCGGATTCTATCTTTCTGGCTGTATCCCGAAATTTGCATGCGATGCATGAAGTCTTGAATATGTTTTTGCTCCTCCCATGGATCGCACAGGGGGGATATGTTTTTCATTATTCTAACCAAATCGGCTACTAATATATTGATTTTCACACTGTGTGATAGAGCCGAATTCTTATGGATAACATACTTTGAAGATATAGGTTTCATATAATGTGAGTGGAGGATTTGAACTTTGTCATTAATTGTTTCTAGCCAAAGTTCTGTGTCAAGTACTGGGAGTCTCATGTTTAGGTGTCTTGTTGGGTAATCTATTGTTACCTTGATGCTCTGGTGTATTGTATTAGCTATATTCTGGATGTTTTCCATCACGATCTTCTCGTTCTCTTCAGTCTGAATGTTTGATGGTGTTTTGACTACGATGTTAATGTCATCCACATATCTCCCGTATAGTTTGAGTGTTATTGAGTGTTCTTCGAGAGTTGTTTTCAGCTTTTTGTCCCACCAGGTCATGAATAGGCTTGCCACGTCTCCGGCCACACTGACACCAATAGCCGCTCCCTGGACCTGCATGTATAGTTTTTCATTGAATTTAACTATATGGTTCTGCAGGGTGGTCTTCAGACTTGCACCTACAGCATGTGCAACCATTAAGATTAGATGGAGGTTAGGACACCACTACAACAACAACTCAGTTGTAAGAAACCACCACGACAGTAATACGCATAATATTCACAATGCAACCAACAATAACAATGGGTTTATGGTCTTTTCGTACACACCAGGAACAACAGCAACAACAACGTCCGTCACAATAACAACAGCAACAGCAACAACAGCAGCCACACATACAATGATAACAACAATGGCAACAACAACACCTTAGAAAATCTCTTTTATAACCCAATTGACAAATCCTATGATATGACCCGAATCTATCCAACGGATTTACCTTTCAACAAAAGAGTATGCATCTCGCCTTACACAGATGATAAAACAGAAGCCATGATCTCTTTAGCTAGAAGCAGACTCAAGAAAACATTAACACGTTATATAGCAACTGCACCAACACAAAACGAAGCAGAGGCCCACCAACTCGGTACAGTAGCTGCAATGGGCATACGAAAGCTAAAACATAGAGTTAGAAACAATGAAATAGTATGCCTCCCTACAGACAAATCAGGCAGGATATCGGTAGACAGCCTGCAAAACTACACCCATACGATGCAAAAACATATAGAAGATATGAGAGAAGTTACACCGCAAGAATATGAAAAAGTAGAGAAAATTCTCAATGCACACATGGGAATGTGGTGTAACATACTCCAACCTAAGAGACGCACAGCACAGAACTTCGCATCATCCAACAACGACATTCCTACACTCTATGGGTTACGAAAAGACCATAAACCCATTGTTATTGTTGGTTGCATTGTGAATATTATGCGTATTACTGTCGTGGTGGTTTCTTACAACTGAGTTGTTGTTGTAGTGGTGTCCTAACCTCCATCTAATCTTAATGGTTGCACATGCTGTAGGTGCAAGTCTGAAGACCACCCTGCAGAACCATATAGTTAAATTCAATGAAAAACTATACATGCAGGTCCAGGGAGCGGCTATTGGTGTCAGTGTGGCCGGAGACGTGGCAAGCCTATTCATGACCTGGTGGGACAAAAAGCTGAAAACAACTCTCGAAGAACACTCAATAACACTCAAACTATACGGGAGATATGTGGATGACATTAACATCGTAGTCAAAACACCATCAAACATTCAGACTGAAGAGAACGAGAAGATCGTGATGGAAAACATCCAGAATATAGCTAATACAATACACCAGAGCATCAAGGTAACAATAGATTACCCAACAAGACACCTAAACATGAGACTCCCAGTACTTGACACAGAACTTTGGCTAGAAACAATTAATGACAAAGTTCAAATCCTCCACTCACATTATATGAAACCTATATCTTCAAAGTATGTTATCCATAAGAATTCGGCTCTATCACACAGTGTGAAAATCAATATATTAGTAGCCGATTTGGTTAGAATAATGAAAAACATATCCCCCCTGTGCGATCCATGGGAGGAGCAAAAACATATTCAAGACTTCATGCATCGCATGCAAATTTCGGGATACAGCCAGAAAGATAGAATCCGGGTATACAGAGGAGCTAACAAGAAATTTGAGGAGATTGTTGTCAAAGATACAAATGGAACACAACCTAGATACCGTAACAAACAGTGGAATAGACTACAAAGGATTAGTGACAAAACAAACAAAAAGACCACGTGGTACAATACCGACAAGTTCCAGGGAGTAAT
>NC_142933.1:36060538-36080538 GCF_046866305.1 Octopus bimaculoides | reverse complement strand
TAAGCTATGGGTTTTTCTTTTTTTTCTTTTGTACTACGACCGCAGCTTTCGAACTGAAACTGCTTAAAGAGTCAAAAAGAGTGTCAGGAATGTAGTGCATCGATCTGAATGGAAGTATGCGTTGGTGGTAACAATTTTTAAGTATATGCGTGGTGAGTTTCATATAATGTCTCTCGATACCACTACGGATGATATTCTTATATAACTACCTGAAGAATGTATGACCTTCTAAGTGGATAATCTGAGGAGTTTGCAAAATGAATGTTGTGGCGAGGGCTGGCTGAGTCTGCATTTTAGTACTTGATGTAAGATCTGAGAACTGATCTTATCCGGCTAAACGTAGCTCACTTTCATGTGTTTGGTGTTAAAACGTTTTTAGTATATAAGTAAAATAGTTGGGAAATGAGGTTTTAAGATGGACAAGATGTTCCTGTCAATGACACTGGTTATATTCAATTTGAAATGGTTGACAGAACTGAACAAAATAAACATTGTCTTCCTTACTCTATTCTGTGGGAGTTTTCTTGTACATTGGGAATACTTTCACTACAGATGCTTCCTGCCAGTACATTGTAATAACAGGAAATAGCTTGGTTGAAAATGTCCCAGATACAAGAGGGACTGTAAACTCTTCTACTAATGTGGTTTATGAGATTGTTCGTTTCGGCGAGTTAGGGAGACTGCATGCATATGGTTTCTTCATTTAGCTTTGAATAGGGCGGTGTTTTCTCACGATGAAGTCTATTGTCATATTTAATTAGTAAATTATTGTTTGTTAGATTGCTGGTAATGGTCATATTGGAATAGAATTTCTTATATTAAATATTCTGATCAGTACTTTTCTGAATCTATGTATTGTGTGGCTATTCATGTTGTAGGAAACAGATAAAGAGTTACAGTTAAACAATCCCAAGCTATGGGGGATTGTTTATTAACTATTAAAGCAATTTCCTGGCTTTTATTATTATCCGAGTTCTGAGATCTCTCTAATTATGGCTGATATTTCTACCGAATCGCTAACTTCCAGGAGGGAAAGAGATATAGATAGGGCAAACGCATACATACCAACATATACAGGGTGCGGTAAATATATTGTCGTCTAAATGACGCAAAAATGAAAATAACACGGACATCTCATTTTAACAAATATATTTAGCAAAATTGCATAAAAATATCTTAAAATACTAAGGAGTAAACTTATTCAAAGAAATCGCCATTGGCTTCAACCAAGGCGTCCAGATGACTTCGGAATTTTCTACAATTCTTCTAGATGGTCTCCTTGTTTAAGTCGGTGAATGTTGCCATAATTCTTGCCTTCAGTTCATCTTTGGTGTTACAAGGAGTTTTGTTGGTCTTTCGCTCAACTGCGCCTCACACATAATAATGAAGGGGTTGCAGTATGGGGAATTAGTTGTTAGGGGTGATGTGGTCGCAGAAATTGTCTGACGGCCATGACTGGGCTCTCCTGCTTGTGTGGCATGGTGGAGAGTACTGTTGCCAGACATAGGGTCTTCTAGCAGCCACTCTCTTCATCCAGGGCAACACTACCTCCTCCAGGTATTCGATGTAGACCTCCACGTTGAGTCAAAGGCCGTATGGGAAGACGAATGGAGGCATAACGTCGCCATCACTAGTGATCACTACTAATACCATGATGCTGACTGGATGTTTGATTTTTATCACTCTCCGTACAAGTTTTGGGGACACGGCAAGTCAACAGTTGTTCTGTGTTCACCATCTGTTCGTACTGAAGCTTCCGGCGCGAATGCCAAGCAATACTGTATGTCGTTTCCAAATGTCTAGCAGAGTGAATTGCATCATGGTTTTTCTCACAGATGTGCCCAGCTGACCCTACTATACTGTTTATTCAACAAAATCGAAAACAAACAGTGCGCATGCGTGAAATTGAAAATACAAAATGGCATCTTCTGTATATAATTATATATATATATATATATATATATATATATATATATATGGGGGGAGGGTCCATCAGGTGTCTCTCAATGGATTCCCTGCGGATAAGGAGCATCAGATAATTTCTCAGCTCAGGACCTCCGAGCGTGAAAGACCCAAACAGGATGTTGTCTGGTCCTGGGGCTTTGCCCGGTTTCATGCGCTCGAATGCCTTGTTGAACGCATGATGCGTGGGCGGCAGGGAATCCAATAGCGGATGGGGTGCTTTGAGGTGTTTTGGAGGAGATCATCAGGAGTGCATGAGTGGTCGTTAAGTAGGCATTCGAAATAGGACTTCCAGATCCCATTTCCTGGTGTCGTTTATCGTAGAGCCAGCTGCGTTCTTCAGGCCACCCACTGATGACTTTGTGGGGCCGGTTACGCATAAAAGCGGCGCAAGTCTCGTTGGTCCGCATAGTTTTGCATCTCCTCTGCTTTCCTCTGCCACCAGATGTTCTGAGCTTCTCGAATTCTTCGCTGGCATTCCGTTGATGCTTGCTGCTGTTTTCGTTTGTTCTCCACAGTGCTATGGTTCTCGAGGGTGAGACGCATCCGGAGTTTGGCTTCGATAATACGGGAGATAGTTTCGTCATTCTCGTCAAACCAGTCTTGATTCTTCTTCCGGGCAAAGCCGATCGTCTCTTCGGCGGCAGCGGTCATGGCTTTACGAGATAGGGTCTTGGAGGTTCATTAGGTGTCTCTCAATGGATTCCCTGAAGTTTTGAGATGCTTGTGAGTTCCGGAGTTTGGCGCAGTCGAAGCGTCAGCAAAGAAATTTTGCTGAGACCCGTTTGAGTTTTTCACGCACGGAGGTCTTGAGCTGAGAAATCATCTGATGCTCCTGATCCTAAAGATCTGGGAAAGCAAGACCTTCCCGAACGACTTCCACGATGCAACTATAATCACCATTTACAAGAAGGGAGACCGAGAAGATTACAACAACTATCGGGTAATCTCACTCCTGAGTATTGCAAGTAAGATCTTCGCCCGCATCCTACTCAATCGTCTCCTCATCCTTGCGGAAGACTCTTCCCTGGATCACAATGTGGCTTTCGGCCCTCTCGAGGCACAATCGACATGATCTTTTTTGCCTGTCAACTATAGGAGAAGTGTCAAGAACAAAAACAGCCTGCAATGTTCATCTTCTGAGATCTAAAGAAAGCCTTTGACAAGGTCCCCCGTCCTGCAATGTGAACTGTCTTTGCTCTGTTTGGATGTCCGGAGGACTTCATTGCCTTGGTCCACTCCCTTCACGACAGCATGGTGGCTAGGGTACGCTATCAAAATGCCCTCACAGACCCGTTTCCAATCACTGGGGGTCTTAAGCAAGGATGCGTCCTGGCGCCAACCTGTTTCTCGTTGTACATGGCCGCTATGTTCAACGAAATCCCACTAGACTTGCCTTCCATCAACATGCGCTATCGCTTGGATGATGGACTCTTTAATCTCGCACGTCTCCGCGCAAAGACGAAGACCTCCGCCATCTCAGTCCGTGAGATGCAGTATACCGACGACAATGCTATGCTGAACCGAACCGCAGAGAGCCTACAAAAGACAGCCGGGCTTTACAACGCAGCTCACGAACGCTTCGGGATGCAGGTAAACACATTAAAGACCAAAACCCTGATCCAACTTGCACCAGGCCAGAACAGTCCACCTACGAACATTAGCATCAACGGCCAACTCCTAGACGAAGTTGAACACTTCTCATACCTTGAGAGTATCTTTTCGAAGACCCCAACACATGTGAAAAGGGCGTGGAGAACAGAATCAGGGCTGCCCATTCCACCTTCGCTAGATTCAGCTAACGTGCATTCTTCAATCATACGCTGACCATCTGGACAAAGATCATGGTCTTCTGTGCCATTGTCCTGTCAACTCTTCTCTACGCTTGTGAGATTTGGACGCTGTACCGCCGTGACTTCAAGCGCCTTGAATGCTTCCAGCAATACAAGCTACGACAGATCCTCACATTACCAACAACGAGGTTCTTCGCCGCGCCTTACTACCAAGCGTCGAAGCCACCATTCTTTGCCATCGTCTTCGCTGGGCAGGTCACGTTCAGCGTTCGGAGCCCTCTCGTCTCCTGAGGATCATGCTGTACAGAGAAGGTCCGAAATTCCGTTTTAAAGACCAGCTCCAACGGACCCTTGCTCAAACTAACATTCAGCTATCCTCATGGGAACAGATTGCTATGGATAGGACAACCTGGAGGACTACTATCCACAATGGAGCCAGCTCCTTCGAGCAGAACGGACAAGAAATGAGGAGGTAAAACGCGGGATAAGAAAGGAGATTCTTCAATATCCGCGACCCACACCGACCATCCTGTGCGAATTCTGCCCACAACTCTTTCACCACCGACTTGGACTCCAAAGTCACATTCGGCACAAACATGTGCCGAGGAGAGTGGATAGAAATTGACGAACCCAATGCTCGGATATGAGTTGGAGCCGACGTACACTCACGCACGCACACACACACACACACACACACACACACACACACACACACACACACACACACGCACATGCACACACAGACAGACGTACACATATATATACATATATATATATATATGTGAGTGTGTGTGTGTGTGTGTGTGTGTGTGTGTACGTTTGTCTGTGTTTGTGTGTCTGTGTCTGTGTTTGTGTGTGCGAGTGTGTGTGTGTGTGTGCGCGTGTACATATATACATGTGTATGCATAAACGCACATATACGTAGATAGAGTATTAGTTCAAATGTTTAGAATTCATTTGTAATTATATATATTTATGTAAGCATAGTATAGGTAGGTATATAGATTCATTTTCATTACGGTATTTTAACGATTTACAAGAATTTGAACTAAAAGCTGATAATTGTCCATTTGAATTATTGGAATGGTTACAAAGCTACAGTAATATTAGCATATAATAACATGGTTGTCTGAATTCCATGATAGAGCTAATATATGATGCTACGGCCTGTTAGAAATAGCATTTACATCATCGAAGCAGACCTAGAATGTTGGAAAATGAAGGGACATATTGGGATGCTCAAGTGCAAGCTACAATTCTGCCAGAACATATGATAGGATGATCAAAGATTTAATACATTTGAACAATGTTGTGTACGATAACAATAACAAGCTAAAACTTCATAAAAGTATTTCCCCTTTGAACACATAGCACATTTGATTAAATATTTGGAAGGCAAAAGGAAAACTTTTGATAGAAACCGCTCAACTCGACAACTTTCAGTTGAAAATGAGAGAAATCCGCTTGTCAAAGAATCATTAGAAAAACTAAATATTCAGTATGAGATAAAAGCATCTTATTAATTCCCAACTTCAAAGCAAAGTGTTAAAATACTTTTGCGTAATGCTGGAAATGGGAAAAGCACAATAAACGGAAGCTCTAAACGCCAGTGTTTTCAAACTGAATTCTACATTGCCGTTTGTAATTTAGAGCATCATATTAGATATAGAAGATTTGATTAAACGTTTAATGTTAAGCTATAAACAATATTTGTATAGCTTCATTTTAATAATCAAACACAAATGTCGAGGCATATAAACACATACACACACACACACACACATACACACATAAAAACATAAATGAGTATATACGGATATGTGTGTGCGTGTGTGTGTGTGCGTGTGTGTGTGTGCGTGTGTGTGTGTGTGTGTATAAAGAAAAACACAAACGTCGACCTCCGCTAAGATATATATATATGTGTGTGTGTGTGTGTGTGTGTGTGTGTATACATATATACATACACACAGAGACACACACACACCTATATTAGTTCAGCTCTCTCTGGAATCACCATTTTCGCCAACTTCATTGCTTTTGTCCCCTATCATTCCACTTACACCGATGTTAATGACACAGAGACCAAAGAGTTTGTCATCCTTAACAAACACTCCTACAAACCAAAAACTCGCTGTCTGTCTAACCTTCAAACAAAACATTTACTTTGCTGCGTTGTAATTGCATCCAGCGAATCGTTATGCAACTCCGTAATCAAAGTCCATCATTTTATACTCCTTACCTCAGTACATCCTGTATACTTATTAATTAATTGGTCGGAACTTCAATTCTCAAAGGTACCTCTTACCGTAAATGTATTTCACCCAATTTGCTAATCGGGTGACTGAAATCACCAACAGCATTTATGTATCTCCACAAACTACACAAAACCAAAACCTGTATCTCCAGTTTCCTGAGACGTGTTGCTTACAGCTGTATTGCAGTTGTACAGACAAAATCCCGGAGAAACTGAGAGACTTTTACCCTTGACATAAATCCAATATTTATACTGATGGAGAGACTCGGTTAAAGTAGGCACCTAACATCGACCACACCTAAATGCCTTACACCTAAAATGCTTTCCCACTATCAACGATGAAATCGAGACTGTCCTTCAATGAAGAAAATATCACTGGTGTCTTTCTACATACGTCACCCCTCTAGTCTAGAACAGTATTCTTCTAACACCTTCAAAATTGTTATATTTACTAGACCTCACAATAACTAGTGTATTTTATCGGCGGCCCAACATATATACAAAATAGCAGGATTCCTCTCTAGTACCAGGGAATACTTGAGCGTTGATAAGTTGTTAAGCTTCTTCAAAGCCCATATAAGATCCAAGATGCTGTAACTGTCACATACCTGGAACAGAATTTCTGCTATACTAAAGCGGCGAACTGGCAGAAACGTTAGCACGCCGGGTGAAATGCTTAGCGGTATTTCGCTTGTCTTTACGCTCTGAATTCAAATTCCGCCGAGGTCGACTATGCCTTTCATCCTTTCGGGGGTCGATAAATGAAGTACCTGTTGCGTACTGGGGTTGATCTAATCGACTGGCTCCCTCCCCCCCAAAATTTCGGAACTTGTGCCTAGAGTAGAAAAGAACTTCTGCTATACTCAAAGAAACATCCAAGAACACATTCAAAAGAACACTAATTGTCAGCCTGAAAATAATTCATTTACCAACCGACATAGTCAAACACATGCAAACTTTCCTGTCTTAGCCTATTCTATTAATGTTATAATGGTCCCTGTTCTCCTGAACTATTAATCTGTACAGATCCACTCTATCCATCGTTCCATGATTACTGAGTCTTACCTCCGAAACTACAATACTAAACACTTTGGCCAGTCCTTTCTTGCCATGTCTACAACGCTGAAATGTCATACTCATCCACACATTTCCTGCCAGCGTTGACCTACAAAAACACCAGTTAGATATCAGCTTCAATAGTCACACCACTCTAGAAGGACGAGAAAGGGACATTGATATTTGCTTGCTCTTCTTCTTGGTAAATTGTAAAGATGACAGTGTATTTAGAGTTTCGCCCCAGGCAGAGTTGTTCGTGACTGTTATGCACAGCTCTGCTTCGGAAGATACTGACAACGTTTCATATAATAAAATGTATTTGTGTGCATGACAGAGGTGAGGAAGGAAGGAAGAAAGAAAGAAAGAAAGAAAGAAAGAAAGAAAGAAAGAAGGAAAGAAAGGAAGGAAGGAAGATAGATAGATAGATAGATAGATAGATAGATAGATAGAGATTTCTGGCTTTATTTTTAGTATTTCTCACCATTAACGAAAGAAACCGCCTGGAGTCCAAAAAGAAGCTCTTTCTTTGGAATTTAAACATCAACTAAGTCTTGAATGTTGTGTCAAATATGTATGTCTACCTGAATGTATAAGTATGTATGTGCATAAGTATGTGCATATGTATGAATGCACGCATGTATGCATGTATACTCCGGCCACCCATGCATGTGTGTACATCTATGTTATTGCTTCAATGAATTTGATTTTATGAAATATATATACGTACATATAAACAAGGATAAAATCATGTAAATTATAATATCAAGTGGCCAACATGCTATAAAACCTCGTGGTTAAATTATACTAAAATAATAATTATATATATAAGGAAGCAGGAAAAAATCTTGCTCCAACATATAAAAATACGCCAAAAATCGTTATAAAACCACCTGTGACTATGTTTCTTTGAATATTGTGCTGAGGATGAGAAATAAGTAATTTTACTGTTTTAATCTCGTAATTGGACCAATACACAATTGACTGTGGAGTTTTATTTTGTATTTTTGCAAGAGCTAAAGGTGTTTTTAAAACGCTTTTTGGCGTATTCTTACATGTTGGAACAGAATTTCCTCCTACTCCCTTATATAATTATATAATATATATATATAATTATTATTTTAGTATATACGTACACATGTATATTTATTATGCCTATGGGCCTAGTGAAGGCGCGTGGCTTAGTGGTCAGGTCGTGAGTTCGATTTTCGGCGGCGCGTTGTGTCCCGCATGACACTTTAATTCACCATGCTCCAGTCCACTCAGCTAGCAAAAGTGAGTAGTACCTGTAATCCGAAGGGCCAGTCTTGTCACACTCTGTGTCACGCTGAATTTCCCTGAGAGCTAAGTTAAGGATACGCGTGCCTATGGAGTGCCTGGCCACTTGCATGCTAATGTCTGAGCAAGCTCTTCCGTATATCGGATCAACTGGGATTCTTGTTGTCGTAACCGACGATCTGTGAGTTATGGGCACATTACCTTTAGAACATACGTGTCTGTGGAATGTTCAACCAGTTACTTGTTAATTTAACGATGGCAGTTTACTCATGGTCAAAAACGACGGAGATCCATTTTTTTATTCTATGTGCATACAACAGACTAAACTTGCGAAATGTTTTACATATTTTTACAGTTCTATTAACGGTTTGCAATTATGATTTCCTAATTATCTGTGTTCTTTCTGGTTTCCTGAAGCCAGAATGTTGTATGATCATCAATGCTTGTTATTATAGATTATTTATCGATGCATATTTTGCAAGGTTATGTATAATTCATCATTATCTTCATACCAGCCACCACGACCACCACTACCATCGTTGTCGTCATCGTCGCAGCCATTGCTGTCGTTGTCGTCATTGTTATCATCATCGATATCATCATCATCATCATCATCATCATCATCATCATCATCATCATCCCACTATCATTATAAATATCATCATGTCGGCTTTTAGTTGCTTCGGAGTGAATTGCCATACAGAAAGGCACATAAATGTGTGTGTGTGTGTGTGTGTGTGTGTGCGTGCGTGTGCGCGCGCGCGCGTTCGTGCATGCGTGCGTGCGTGCGTGCGTGCGTGCGTGCGTATGTGTGCATGCGTGCGTGCGTATGTGTGCATGCGTGCGTGCGTCCGCGCACAAGTGTGTGTCTGATTGTCTGTGATTGTATATATGTGTGTCACAATAGCCCATATCGGTTGATGTATGTAAGAGAGAGAGAAGGGGGGGGGGGGGGGGGTAGAGGGAGAGAAAGAGAAAGAGAGGGTGACTGACTATTTGCGTATGCTTGTTTGTGTATGTTTGTTTGCGTGGGACAATGATGGATAAGTTTTTATTCAATTATCAGAAATATATGTATATATAAAATAAATGAGATCATCGAGGAATTATCAAAAAGAGTTGGTAGGGAGTAAGTATAGGGAACCCACATATGTCTGATGGACAGACTAACTGAGTTGGAGCAGATTGTTCCATTCAAGAAGTCAGATGCGTGGTCAGGTGGATGAGACCAGGTATATGGAAGATCAGATACGTGATGTCAGAATCCTTCTTCCGGTTAGTATAATGCTTTACCTTTTCCTCTCTTAATATTCTGGTGTGTGGAGGCGCAATGGCCCAGTGGTTAGGGCAGCGAACTCGCGGTCGTAGGATCGCGGTCTCCATTCCCAGACCGGGCATTGTGAGTGTTTATTGAGCGAAAACACCCAAAGCTCCACGAGGCTCCGGCAGGGGGTAGTGGCGATCCCTGCTGTACTCTTTCACCACAACTTTCTCTCACTCTTATTTCCTGTTACTGTTGTGCCTGTAATTCAAAGGGTCAGCCTTGTCACACTGTGTCACGCTGAATATCCCCGAGAACTACGTTAAGGGTACACGTGTCTGTGGAGTGCTCAGCCACTTGCACGTTAATTTCACGAGCAGGCTGTTCCGTTGATCGGATCAACAGGAAGCCTCGTCGTCGTAACCGACGGAGTGCCAACAAAATTCTGGTGTCAAATGGTCATCTCAAGTCATTTATGTTACATTGTTTCTTCTTGTCGTTGATGATTACTATATCTGGTCTGATGTGTTCTATTCTTCTTTCCGTTTGCATAAGAACTTTTTTTACGAGGAACTTCCTTTCATTACTTTCAAATACTTGCGTTTCTACTCCTACAGAATGGTTAGAGCTCTTTTCTGTGCATACAAAGCCAAATTTCACGCTAAAGTTCCAAGGAATTCTTGCAGCCATCTTATCATGCCAAAACTCTTTATATTCATTCTGAGCTGCCTGGACATTTTTATCCAATATGACCTATAGGAGTATCGAAAACACAACACACTCCACATTTGAATGAATAATCTTGTTAATCTATCGTCCACTTGATCCAATTTACCTTTAGGGCCTGTTTCTGTGCTTCCAAGATAACTCCTCGATGTCTTAGTACCACATTTTCTCATCGTATCCATCTCCCTTGTTATCCCTCATCTTACCTTTTTTGTGTTTTTGAAAGCCACTAAACGAAGCTTCCTTCCTTCAAAGTTTCATTTCTTTTTCCCACATATTCCCTTTTAGTCTTTAGTGGGTTCTGTACCTTCGGTAAATATTCACTTATTACTTTCTTAATTTTCGTGTTTTTCTTCTAAATAAAAACCCAGACTTTTCTTTTCTACTTCTACCACCGCTTTGACACTTAGTAACGCTCTTCCTCTTTTTCTTTTCCAATATAGCTGGTACACATCTGATTGGAGATGCAGATTTCTGTAAATTATCCACTGCTTTCTCGTTTTCCTTCCGATATCATTCAGCTCATTCTTTCTCCATTCAATAATTCTTGCACCATACCTTAATAGTGATACTCCCCTCCGGTCAATTGTTTGTAAGATGTTTCCGCATTGAATCTGGATTTTAGAATCTTACTCAGCGAAAATATTCTGTACTGAAGGCTTCCTTCATTTTATGCTTTGATCTTGTTGTTTTCCAGTATTCCCAGATTTTTGTATGACTCTTCTACATTAAAAGATTTTATATTCCCCTCATTAGATACATTTGTTACGGTACATTTTATGGGTTTTCCTCGTTTTGTCTCATAGCACATTTTTCGTTCCCAAAAGTCATCCCAGTGTTGTTACCTAATATATTTACAGTTGACATTAAGGAGACCAGTTCCTTCTTGTCCTAGATATAAAGTTTTAAATCATAGATATATAATTCATTTTCTCCCATTCCTTCCCAGCTAGAATTCTTACTTAGTTCGCTTTTTAATATAATCGAATTGAAAGTCTGTCCCTTTGAGAAATCCCTCTTCCGTTCTGTTAAGCGGTTAATCTTTCACTTCCTCATATTAACTCTGCTTTCCAATGAAGTACTGAATTTTCTAATTGGCACCTAATTTTCTCGAGATCTTGAACAGTTCTTGACATCACTTGATCCCCGAGTGTAGAAATAGATCGTACGCTTTTCTATAATCAATGTAGCGCATAAATTTGTCAATCTCTTTCTTCAATTCCTCAAGCACGACATTTGAATCATGAATTAGTCCGTCCTTCCTACTCTTTTACGATATCCGCCTTGTCCATCAGGCATTAGATTTTTCTTATGTAGGGTTTGACAATTCTTCCGTATTTATCCTTGTTAGAAGTTTCCATATAATTGGTAGATATGATTCTCGTAAATGTCTTTCAATATTTCGCAGGTTCTTCCTCAAGTTACCCATGATGATATTTCCTACCTTTGATATACATTTATTAGGTTGTATCACTATGGTTTCATCAAAGCTCGTAAACCCTTTAAGACAGTAATTATGGGCCAAGTCTGCGCCTGTTGCTTTCCTATATTTTATGTTGCTTGTTTATATTTGCTTTCATGGTGGAAACATCTTTCTGCGTTTCAACATTTGCAATAATTTTTCACTTCTTGATATCGGCATTTATCCTCACATTTCTCCTCCAAGTAGCTTGCTTTTCAGCATTCGGTCTTCTGTTATCAATCCTCTCATTTCATTCAAATACATCAAAAAGGTGTTTCTGGTTTCATAGAAGCCGATTTTGCTTCTACTGGTTGTTTCTTTCTTCATATTTTCTGATTTTAGCAGCTTTTGCCTTTACTCGCTGCTTTAATTCTACGATCATTGTCCTAATTCCTGTTCTCCCTTATCAATACATTTCCGCTCATCTAAGTTTTCTCTTCTTCCATTAATTTATCCTACTTTCGTTGCCGAAGTTTGCTTATATTTTTCCCAAGGCTGCTAAACTTCATTAGCATCTGCCTTCTCCGCCATTGTTGTTGTTGTTGCTGTTGCTGCTGCAGTTGTTGTTTTGACAATAATGAGGATAATAATGATATGTATGTAACTATATTAACCATAAACGTACTTATAAAGAGACAAACTCACATTTATACATTCATACACATATACATAGATACGCAAGCAGAAAAGCACAAACATACAAACGTGCGCGCTCACACACATACACACACACACATACACACATTCACACACACTCACACACACACATACACACACACACATACATTCACACACACTCACACACACACACATACACACACACAAGGAATCGATAATTCGAAAAATCAATTGAAAAGATGATAACTACCTTGTTAATGCGTTACATATTTTTTTGTATTTACTACCGTTTCTGTCTTCTGCTCTTGAACTGAAGTGGAACAAAAATAAAAAAACTAAAATTTAATCAGTTCAGTTAAACTATTCATTGTAGCAGTGATGAGAGAGAATAGAGTGTAAAGTGGTAATGTGGCGGTAGAAGGAAACGAGCGGGAAGTGGTGTAAGCAGAGCTGGATTAAGTGTATTTTTCATAAAACATTCTAGAATGTATTTCGCAAGCATACATCACCTGTTGTCCATTAAAATTCTAAGACAAATTCAAAGGTTTATTAATTTCAGGAGAAAAGCTTCAACTATTGATATACTAAGGACAATTTTATAAATACATACTCAAGTATATCTTCTACTACTACTCTCTACTAGCCTCTATTAGCTCCCACTCTTGAACTATCTCTTCTCCTCTCACCATTCCCTATCTTAATACCCCCACCCACCCAATTCCTCCCTCTAATACTTTCAACTCTTCACATTCAATCATTCCATCTTTGAATTTCTCTCCTTCAGAATCTCAAATGTAAGATCTCTTCCCTGCAGATGGTGACTTGTATCATCCTATGATGGAATCAATCTACAAATATTATTATGGACCACCGAGCTCCCAGAAACAGCTGTTGGATTTGTAATGTTTTTCCTCCACCATTTTAATCCTTTATATCATTTCTAATCTGTGTTAGTTGGACCTTTTTATATGTATCCATAACTAAATTTTTTGTATTTCATGGATTTAATACATTTTATATGTATTCGCTTATCCCTACGTTTACATGTATAAATTAATGTCTATATGCTTATGCATACATACGCCTACACTATATATCAATCATCTTTTACTTTTATTTGTGTCAGTCATTGGACTGTGGCCATGCTGGGGCGCCACTGTTATGGAGAAATAAAGAAAGCAAGAGCAGTTATCAAGCGGTGTGTGGGAGGCAAATAGAAACACAAAGGCATACACATATACGTACATGAAAAAAGAAAAGAAAGGGGAAAAGAAGAACCCTTCCTTTCTCTTATTCTTTTTCTTCCTCTTCTCCCACTATTCTATCGTTTTAACTCTATCCTTTTACTCTTTCGTTTTCTCTCTTCCTTTTTCTTATTCTTTTACCTCCCCTTCTCCCTCTCTTTTTTCTCTCTTATCCTATCTCCAAATCTTTTCCTCTCTCCTTCACAGTTCTCTGTCTGTTACACTCTCTCCCTCGTTCTTCTTTCTTTGCTCACGTAGCTCCCACGTGACCATCGGCCATTTTTCTTTCTTCTCCTAGCTTGTGTTTCATTCTTTCTTCCTGTTGCAGTTGGACAGGGAAGACGTATTCTCGTCTGTCTCCTGTGCAAAATTGTTTCTTCGCGTTCGCCACTACAACCACGTTTAGGCTTAGCAGCACTTCTTGCTTGTTTTCACTGTCCTGCTTTTGTCACCAATTTTGACCGTCCGCAACATCCCAAATTTTATTTAATTTGCTTTGCGGGAGCAACTGTTTTATCGAAAGCGTATCTTGTCGTGAATTGCTCGAAATTAGATTAGAAAAACAACCGAGAACTGATGAAGGGTCATTCTTTGCGTTGTTTGTCTTGCTTTCCATTTATTTCTTTCGTTGTTCGCAAAAAAGTTCATATTCCATCTCCTCGAACTTCGTATTTTTGTTGTTTACGCTTCGTGACGTCCTTTGCCCACATATGCATATGTATATACGTATACATGTAAGTAAGTACGTATACGTATGTATATATGCATATATATATAAAAATATATTATTTATATTATTATATGATTGAACGCTACACATCTTTTTCCAAGTAAGTGATATATATATATATATATATATATATATATATATATATATATATATATATATATATATATATATATATATTTAGATCAGTATTCAAGCGAATAAGGCACTTAAATGGTAAAGAACCGGGTCGGGTCGAAAAGTAAAATGTGTACACAACAAAATAGAGGAATACATGCGCAGGTACCGAAGTACAGGCAAAGAAATATTCAGGTTATCTATACGATTAATTGTACCCGATTGAGTATATCAGTATCCCTAATACTACCAAATTGAACCAACAAATTCAATTTATGACCAGCAGGGGTCATAAATCATGAAGGCGTATATGCCGTTGGCTTTTGAATGTCTTTGAATGTTGTGGATTCACGTATTCACTTCATGAAAACGTTTTGTTCTAATGAGGTAATGTCTTCATTATTCAATTAAAAATTCGTTAGAAATAGTTGTAGCGAATTGATACATTATCCATCTGTTGCTATACATATAAGGCGATACCAATTCAATCCGTACAATAGCATGCGAATTGATTTCTTGACCTTTACATTACGTCATACAGGACACCTGTTACGTCACCATTGCTTTTCATCTGTTCGGGATCAATAGATAAATACCAGATAAGCACCGGGATTAATGTAATCGACTTTTTTACCTTCTCCGAAATTGCTGGCCTTGTACCAAAATTTAAAAATCAATTTTATAAGATGATTAATTAAATAGCTAGTTTATTAACGTTTCCTCTCTGTAGACAACTAACCAGTTGCATACTAGAAGCTACTTAGCTAACAATGACGACTTACGCGATCCATGCTAATTGGTATATACGCAGGGTGTCCCAAAATTAAGGCTACCAACTTTTTTTGGTTTTGTCAAAGCAAACTAGTGTTATATTTCGGGTCCGAGCGTTGCAATGCAGTAGTAATAGAAACACAATTATGACATTACCACATTTATTCGATATGATCACCTCTGTTTCGAATAACAGCCTTAAGTCTAGGTGCGAATGCTTCACACGCGCCGTATCTTTTCTGTGGTACTTTTGATAGGGTGAGGCCGCAGCACACTTCTTTTTCGACCACGTCCAGGTCGATCATCGGTGAAAGTAGTCTCTTGAAATTTTCCACACTGTTGTTCGTTTAACTTTAAACGTTTTTGTTACAGCTGTATTACTTTCACCTCCTTTGTAGAGGGTTATGATTGTATTTCGGTCTATACCCATTATCTAATTTATAAACGTGAATTAATTTAGTCTGAAGCAAAAAGAAGACACACTAAGCTTTTATAATGATGTACAATTTTCATATCTTATCACATTTATTGATGATTATTAAAACCCGAAACTTCGGCTACCTTAAATTCGGGACACCCTGTATGTATGTATGTATGTATGTATGTATGTATGTATGTATGCATGTCGTGTTTTTTGTCCGCCACTACATTCCTCCATGGCAAGATTTAATTTGCGTATACAAATTTAATCTGCGGTCCATGGGATGAGCCGTTTTAACGATGCGTCCTGCCCAAGCTCTTCGAAACACCGGTGTTAAAACGTGGGTAGCTGATGAAGTAGAATGTTCTCTATGTGGCTTGTGTGTTTTCTCGTCTACGTTTTGTTTGCAATGTCCTGTACCCAGATATGCACCTATACATACAGGTGGATGTCGGTATGCACATACCTGTACGTATATATGCATATACTCATTTACTATTTGTTTTTACATGACTTGAACGCAGCGTCTCCAATTGTAAGTAGTTTTCGTAAACTTATATCTTCCGACGCTACTCTATCTCTTTCTCTTCCTCTATCTTTTCCCCCTCTCGTTCTTCCTCTTTACTACTACGTATCTCGCTTTACCCCTCTCGTTCTTCCTCTGTTACTACTAGGCATCTCTTTTTTCCCCCTCGTACTTCCTCTCTTTCTCTTTTCCTCTCGTTGCTCACCTATTCTTCTACTTCCTCCCTTTGTTTCTCCCTCTACCACTCTCTCTCTTCCCCTTACACCGGCATGATCACATGCTTCCGGTCAATAATCCCTTTCTTCCTTGGCTATCGCCGAGCAAACACGCGAACTCACTTTGTCCCTACTTTCAAGTTCGTGCCTCACATCGTTCATACACACATAATTTTTCTCGTCTGGCCGTAAAGCCTTTTCTGTTTGTTTTCCTGTCGTGTTTTTTGTCCGCCACTACATTCCTCCATGGCAAGATTTAATTTGCGTATACAAATTTAATCTGCGGTCCATGGGATGAGCCGTTTTAACGATGCGTCCTGCCCAAGCTCTTCGAAACGCCGGTGTTAAAACGTGGGTAGCTGATGAAGTAGAATGTTCTCTATGTGGCTTGTGTGTTTTCTCGTCTACGTTTTGTTTGCAATGTCCTGTACCCAGATATGCACCTATACATACAGGTGGATGTCGGTATGCACATACCTGTACGTATATATGCATATACTCATTTACTATTTGTTTTTACATGACTTGAACGCAGCGTCTCCAATTGTAAGTAGTTTTCGTAAACTTATATCTTCCGACGCTACTCTATCTCTTTCTCTTCCTCTATCTTTTCCCCCTCTCGTTCTTCCTCTTTACTACTACGTATCTCGCTTTACCCCTCTCGTTCTTCCTCTGTTACTACTAGGCATCTCTTTTTTCCCCCTCGTACTTCCTCTCTTTCTCTTTTCCTCTCGTTGCTCACCTATTCTTCTACTTCCTCCCTTTGTTTCTCCCTCTACCACTCTCTCTCTTCCCCTTACACCGGCATGGTCACATGCTTCCGGTCAATAATCCCTTTCTTCCTTGGCTATCGCCGAGCAAACACGCGAACTCACTTTGTCCCTACTTTCAAGTTCGTGCCTCACATCGTTCATACACACATAATTTTTCTCGTCTGGCCGTAAAGCCTTTTCTGTTTGTTTTCCTGTCGTGTTTTTTGTCCGCCACTACATTCCTCCATGGCAAGATTTAATTTGCGTATACAAATTTAATCTGCGGTCCATGGGATGAGCCGTTTTAACGATGCGTCCTGCCCAAGCTCTTCGAAACGCCGGTGTTAAAACGTGGGTAGCTGATGAAGTAGAATGTTCTCTATGTGGCTTGTGTGTTTTCTCGTCTACGTTTTGTTTGCAATGTCCTGTACCCAGATATGCACTTATACATACAGGTGGATGTCGGTATGCACATACCTGTACGTATATATGCATATACTCATTTACTATTTGTTTATATATATATATATATATATATATATATATATATATATATATATATATATATATATATATATATACACGCACATACATACACACTCACACACATACATATATCGTGGCAGTTTGGTAGGAAGTTTGCTTTTCAACCACTTGATTCCGAGTTCACTCCTACTGTTTGGCACTTTCGGTAAGTGTCTACTACTATAACCTCGGACAGACGAAAGCCTTATCTGTGGGTTGGTAGACAGAAGCTAAAAGAAGCCCGTCATGTGTGTGTGTGTGTGTGTGTAAAGCTGAAAAGAGCCTGTCATGTGTGTGCGCGTGCAAGTGAGTGTGTATGTATGTGTGCATTTCTGGCTGATTGTATTGATGTGTGGGTGGATCTGTGAGTGTATATATGTGTGTGTTTATGTGTGAGTGTATGGATGTGTGGGCGAGTCTATGAGTGCGTGTAAGTATTATGTGTGAGTGCATGCGTGGTTGTGTGTGGGTGTAAGTGTGCATTATGTGTAAGTCTACGTGTAGTTATATGTGTGAATCTGTGAGTGCGTGTCAATCTTTAACGAGCTATTTATTTTATGCCTCTTTATTTAGAACTCTTGCTTTCTTCCACTGAATATCGAAGGAAGATGCCAGTAACAGCCATCGAAGACACGTGGTTGATCTCTATTATACTCTGTTATAGCAAGTAGAGGTAGAGTTCAAAGGTGAGGAGGTTTATTATGATCTGAAGCAGTGGAGGTATATACGATACAGTATCCAGCCTGGTCCTCTACTCTTTCTACAAGTGTAGCACTATTATCTATGTGGAGCGTTGCCTTAAATTCATATCGACCCTTGCTCTTACATGACCCCCCACCCACCCACATAAATCTTATTTGGCTAGCAAGTGGTTAAGAATTTCACTTCGCTTGCATATAGATTAAGGTTCAATCCCACAGCGCTACACATTGGCTAAATGTCTTTTGCTTTACTTCCGGATCGATCAGTGCCTTGTCTACCGGAACATTCTGAGCTATACCAAAAAATGTTGGTTCCGATACAGAAATTGGTAAATGAGCAGTCAATTAATATACGCAATATATTGAAACAGGCGATATATTAACATAACGGTGGTTATAACATTTATAGTGAATATACAAACGTAGAATGACACTAACTATAACATTTCGAAGAGACTTATGTTGTTAAAAAAGAAAATATAACAAAAAATGCTGAAACAAAATGTTGTCCACGGATCATTAGAAACAGTGTTTCGACAGCATATTTTTAACACAACAATTCCATTGAGAAGTTTCTCTGAAACAAGATATTAGAGTTAGTGCCGTTCCACGTTTGTATATATGTTGTTACACATATAACACACAGTTATTCGAAATTCCCATTCCCGATCATCAGACAGGATTCGAGTCTGATGATCGGGACCGTGATGTTCGGCTAATTAGACGTCAGTCTAAATGTTCATCCGTCTTTACGTACCGGTTCTATTTACGCCGAGGTCAACCTTGCCTTTAGATCTTTCGAGGTCGATAAAATAAGTACCAGTTGAACACTGGGGCCGATGCAATCGACTAGCTGCTCCCCACAAAATTTCAGGCCTTCTGCCTCTGATAGAAAGAATTGTAAGTGTGCATGTGTTTAGGTAGTATGTATGTATGTATGCATGCATGTATGTATGTATGTATGTATGTATGTATGTATGTGTGGAGGCGCAATGGCCCAGTGGTTAGGGCAGCGGACTCGCGGTCATAGGATCACGGTTTCGATTCCCAGACCGGGCGTTGTGAGTGTTTATTGAGCGAAAACACCTAAAGCTCCACGAGGGTCCGGCAGGGGATGGTGGCGAACCCTGCTGTACTCTTTCACCACAACTTTCTCTCACTGTTACTTCCTGTTTCTGTTGTGCCTGTAATTCAAAGGGTCAGCCTTGTCACACTGTGTCACGCTGAATATCCCCGAGAACTACGTTAAGGGTATACGTGTCTGTGGAGTGCTCAGCCACTTGCACGTTAATTTCACGAGCAGGCTGTTCCGTTGATCGGATCAACTGAAACCCTCGACGTCGTAAGCGACGGAGTGCCAACAATGTATGTATGTATGTATGTATGTATGTATGTATGCGTAGAGGGCAGTTTTCGTTGGACATCTTACAGCACGAAAAACAAAACCTGTCCAAACTCACTAGAGTCAGCAGCCCTCCAACAGCTGGGAGTGACAAACCCCTAGTATTTGTTTAGACATCTCTCTAGAATCTACACGAAGGGAAACTCTGGTGTAACTCCCACGACTTTGTTTGCATCCAATGATTTAAACTAG
>NC_142933.1:36053038-36055538 GCF_046866305.1 Octopus bimaculoides | reverse complement strand
CTACACGGATATTGCAAACAAGCGTAGAATCGACATACAGTTGGTAGGTTAGAGCTTTGGACTCTAAAAGTCATATGCCTAGAAAAGTATTTTATGCAAAGGATTGACGTCTCCAGCAGTAACACCTAAACAAGCTACATGTTGTATGTTATCCCCACTTTGAAAGCATATTTGGAAATCAAGAGACGAAAGAGAGACCATATCCTCTCATGGGTGGTTTTAGATAAAGTGGAGTTATTTAAGAACGGATCAAAATGTTGCCATCTGCGTCGTACAAAGAAATTCTACATCCTACTGCAAATAATATCGCCTTGCGTTCGTTATATGATCAAATCATTCCTTGGGAAAATCAGACTTCTTTCAGATACAAAAACCATTATAAAGTTTACAATCGAGATTACTCAAACTACTAACGGATATTTCATTCCTTCTCGGTTTGTTGATATGTGCGGCTGACCCTTTTTATTTCAAACGCGCGCGCACACACACACACACACACACATGTATATGTATATACATATACATATGTATATGTAAACACGCACACACACACACACACACACATACGTATATGAATATATAAACACACATATGTATATGTACAAACGCAATCACACACATATTTATGAGCTCTATACACTTCGAACTTATGGTTTTACTGAGGATTTTTATGTTCTCAATGTATGTATGTATATATATATATATATATATATATATATATATATATATATATATATACTTATATATATATACATAGAGAACAAGAGAGAGAGAGAGAGAGAGAAAGAGAGAGAGAGGGAGAGAGAGGAAGAGAAAGATACACATGCACGTACGCAAACACGGATTCCATTAAGGGAAAGCCGATGAATACGAAGCAGAAACGAAGAAAAGATTTTGCTGCATCGAAAAAGTCGAAGCTCAAAATCTGACCACCATCCTTCCCTTACACCTAACCCACTCCACCTCCACCATAATTCATTCCGTATTCTTGAACGGTAATTAAAAATAAATATTTAAAACATTCCATTAATTACGGCTGTATAGGCATTGCAATTTTTCCCAAGCTGTGTGCATCGCTTGCAAACATATTTTCCCTATTTCTCGCTACTTTCTTGCAATATTCCACCACATCAACAAAATTCCCACTAGAAATAACGTCTACCATTCTGGAGCCTACATCCCCCACCTCCCCCACCTCCCCTCCACTTTCACTACTTTATTCTTTGTCGTTATTTTACTATTTATTCTTTTTCGCGCCACTTTAACCATTATTCATATCATTTTCCACAACCATTTCCCCTCTCATACTCCTTTACTGTTCACCTCCATCAATTTTTATTAGGATTTCATTTCCATTATCAGATTCCACCCTCCACCCTGGGTATCATTCCTAATATATTACTCGCCTTGTTTTTTCTTGTTTTTCCTTCCTTTTCCTTCCTCTTCCTTTCTCCCTCACATTATTTTTCTCTCTTTTCTTCTTTTTGTTTTTCGTTGTTCAGTTTTTGCAATATATACACATCCATCCATCCATCTACACACTCACACACACGTGCACACGCACACTCACTCACACACACACACACACACACACACACACACACACACACACACAAATACATACAGAAGGGGAGAGAGAGGTAGACAGATAAATATTAAGAGAGGGAGGAGTAAAGCGGGAGTGAAGATAAATGTAGAAACGGGTGGGAAGAAAGAGGATAAACAAACAAGAAAAAGGAAAAGGTAAAGAAGAGGCATATCTCTCAGCGAAGAAGGAAATACTGAAAAACAGAAAGGAGGAGGACAAGGAGGAAAAGAGAGGGAAAAACAGAGGGAAAGAGAAAGAGGAGGATTATAACTGAGAAAATAGTGATTGAAATTAAGAGGAAGAGAAGATTTAATGTCGTATAATACGCTTGGCTTTAGTCAGAAAATATTGGAACATTTTATATGATTATTGTATTTAATTAAATGAAATTACAAACTAACAAGATATGGCTTAAAGTAGACAATAAATTTTATTAGAATTCACGCCAAATGAATTTCCATTCAATAAAATGGTGGCAGCAATTAAATTCTGTTCAACTGACTACATAGAGTGGCGGTGAAGGAGGAAATTACGGGTTCCTGCAATGTATACACTCACACACATATGCGAAAACACATATACAGATATATAACACATGCACAACACACACACACACACACACACACACACACACAAACACACACACACACACTAAACACAAATACACACACATTTGTATGTATTTTATCAAATATTTTGTGAACAAAATAGTCGTTGGCTACACGTTTTAACACATGTATCACAGGGTCATTGCATAACGATGGCGAGATAGACAAGGGACTATTTGTGCAGCATGACGGAATTAAATAACACATGGTATTTCTCCTCTAATGTGCCCAGTCGTCTATATTCTATAGCCAGAAAAACGGAGATCGATCTCTAATAGATCTCAATTTCTTCTTATATCCTCTT
>NC_142933.1:36030538-36045538 GCF_046866305.1 Octopus bimaculoides | reverse complement strand
AGGAGGAGGAATGGAGGTTGAATGGAGGAGAAGGAGGAATGGAGGAGGAGGAATGGAGGAGGAGGAATGGAGGAGGAGGAATGGAGGAGAAGGAGGAATGGAGGTGGAAGAATGGAGGAGGGGGAGGAATGGAGGAGGAGGAGGAGGAGGAATGGAGGAGGAGGAGGAGGAATGGAGGAGGAGGAGGAGGAGGAGGAATGGAGGAGGAGGAGGAATGGAGGAGGAGGAGGAATGGAGGAGGAGGAATGGAGGAGGAGGAGGAATGGAGGAGGAGGAGGAATGGAGGAGGAGGAGGAATGGAGGAGGGATGGAGGAGGAG
This sequence comes from Octopus bimaculoides, assembly GCF_046866305.1. Classification (NCBI taxonomy): domain Eukaryota; kingdom Metazoa; phylum Mollusca; class Cephalopoda; order Octopoda; family Octopodidae; genus Octopus; species Octopus bimaculoides. The sequence continues at coordinate 36,045,219 of NC_142933.1, read as the reverse complement.
CAATGGAGGAGGGATGGAGGAGGAGCAATGGAGGAGGGATAGAGGAGGAGCAATGGAGGAGGGATAGAGGAGGAGCAATGGAGGGGGAGCAATGGAGGAGGAGCAATGGAGGAGGAGCAATGGAGGAGGAGCAATGGAGGAGGAGCAATGGAGGAGGAGCAATGGAGGAGGGATGGAGGAGGAGGAGGAGGAGGAGGAGGAATGGAGGAGGGATGGAGGAGGAGGAGGAGGAGGAGGAATGGAGGAGGGATGGAGGAGGAGCAATGGAGGAGGGATGGAGGAGGAGCAATGGAGGAGGGATGGAGGAGGAGCAATGGAGGAGGGATGGAGGAGCAATGGAAGAGGGATGGAGGAGCAATGGAGGAGGGATGGAGGAGCAATGGAGGAGGGATGGAGGAGGAGGAGGAGGAGGAGGAGGAGGAGCAATGGAGGAGGGATGGAGGAGGAGCAATGGAGGAGGGATGGAGGAGGAGCAATGGAGGAGGGATGGAGGAGGAGCAATGGAGGAGGGATGGAGGAGGAGCAATGGAGTAAGGATGGAGGAGGAGCAATGGAGGAGGGATGGAGGAGGAGCAATGGAGGAGGGATGGAGGAGGAGCAATGGAGGAGGGATGGAGGAGGGGATGGAGGAGGAGGAATGGAGGAATAGAGGAGAGGAAGAGGGGGTTGAGGAGAAGGGATGGAGGAGAAGAAGGAGGAGGAAGATGAAAAGAAGAAGGAGAGGAGGAGAATAAAGAAGAAAGTGGAGGGGAGGAGGAGAAGAAAGAAGGAGGAGGAGGGGAGGAGGAAGGAAGAAGAGGGAGAAGGGGAAGAAGAAGAAAAGGAGAAGGACGACGAGGAGGAGGAAGGGGAGAAATACGAGGACGAGGAAGAGGAAGGGGAAAAATACGAGGACGAGGAAGAGGAAGAGAGGAGGAAGAGATGGACGAGGAAGAGGAAGAGAGGAGGAAGAGATGGACGAGGACGAGGGGGGAAAGGCGGAGGAATATGAGGAAGAAGAAAAAGAAGAAGAAGAAGAAGAAGAAGAAGAAGAAGAAGAAGAAGAAGATGATGATGATGACGACGACGACGACGATGATGATGATGATGATGACGACGATGATGATGATGTGTGATAATGATGATGAGTTTTTGCCTAGCAAACTCGCTCAGAAGAAGAAGTGAACAACTATTACAGTTGTTGAGGTCTTTGGAGACAATCCTTCAGTAATAATTGTTGTACATGAAGTGTGACATCAGCCAGATGAAAAACAAGTCGTTAAACACCATCGACAATTTTAATTATAGACACTGATTTTACTGTCAATGTTACCAAACATCAGTTCACTTCCTAAATATATTGTTCTCGCAGAAATGACGATTTCTTCTCGATGTATCTGTTTCTTAGCAACACAATCATTAACTTCTACAGCCATTGAATGACATATAGTTGTGACTGCTGCTGCTAAGTATTACTATTTTTAATTTAAGTTTGATATAAGGAAGGCTAAAAAAAGATAATTTTACATGCCTGAAGTCAATTCATTAGAAAATTTTAATTGAATAGAATGTGTCTTTTGCTAATCATAGGTAGCAACAATTAAAATGTGACTAATTTGTCGTACAGCATGCCAAATAAAAGGCCAATTGCCTGGCCTTGACAAACAGTCATCGTGAATTTAGCCGCTAAATTCTCCATTGTTTTCAAATCAATTTAACAACAATACTGACATGTTAACTCTTAACTAGGTTAGAAATATCAGCTGCGTAACTGGATGTTAATCCTAGCAGTAATGGGATCATTACACCTCGCCATTGCATTCGGTTTCTTTGTATAGTATCACGATGTGTCACATGACCCAGTCCGTTGTCATGACTATGGCAGGTGTTTCAATATTTGTCGCAGTATTACTACTTTCTCAATGATAGATATTAAACCATAAAATCATATTCATTATTTATCTACTTATATTTAGAATTTATATATATATATATATATATATATATATACATGAGTAGGAGATATGTGTGCGCATATCTATCTAACTATCTGTCTATGTAAGCATGAATTTATCTGTCTTTCTCCCTTCGTCCCCATACGTACAGACAGGCACGCACACGCGCACACGCACACACATGCGCGCGCACACACATGCGCGCGCACACACACACACACATTATCACTTTGATGTCCATAACTCAGAAGTCAAAGCACTCAGTATAATTTTTATCTTGTCAAGCAAAAATTTATTTGTAACGGCATTTAACAGCGCCGAATGTTGGCACGAGACACCATTGACGACTTGAGGCATATTGACCAGAAGGGTATAGTCTCCTTAGCACTGTACATGCATAGACTCTAGGTGCGCTCGATGGTGGCAAAAGAGTGGAACAAAATTTAATAAAGCAATATATATATTGGAGAAGAAAGAAAGCATTATAGACAATGCATTGGTGTTAGCAATTGGTGAAGTGTGTAGGTTGAGCGACTATATTTTGCTCGTTCAAAAAGGGACATGAACAAGTTGTTAAAACGAATTTGCGCTCATGAGGGCTGTATCCGGATATTTCGCTTTCCGTGTTCAAGAAAGCGTTCGGATAGTGTCATTTTTTCCGAATGATTTTCTCCTTCCCCATTTCCATTAAGAAATAGCCTAGTTTGTTCCAGAAATCTCCAGTCATTGTTATGCGGCATTGCGTCGCCTTTTAATTGTCATAAAGTGAAGCAGTGACATTACGCTTTCCTAAATTCTAAGAAAAAGATTCGTGATTATTCAGACTAGCCTTAAAGGGACTTCTATTGGCTTGGCGTATTTCTGTATGTGCGTCGTCCGTTGGTGTTGATCGACGCTACTCTTGTTTCGTAGACCACAACTTCTGTGTTGCATTGACCGTTTGACTGAGCACACGTTGTCTCCAGTTCACTGAGAAATGAGCTGCGACGTCACTGGTGCCATGCTGTATCGGCTTTTGCCTCTCCTCATCGGTGGCGTGGAGAAGAGAGGCTGGAATGCATGGGCGACTGCTGAGCTTCCGTAAACAACCTTGCCCAGACTTGTGCCTACAAATGGGGTCTTTTACTAATCTAGCGAAGTGAAAAAGTGTGTGGTAACAAAACATTTGGCTTAACGGTGGTGCTTTTTCTCGTGGAGATAATGACGTTGATCAGGTCTTTCCAGGATTTACTCGTCGACACGTCAAAAGATGGCTAAGGCGAAGGGGAATTTTTATGTATAAGCCCTTAGTGGGGAACCAGCTTATACTAATTAAATGAGGAATTTAGATTCTTTTGTTGTCATGACGTTCTACATCGGTTAGTTTAATTTTCTAGCATCAGAGCGCATAGGAACACAGAGAAAGATTGACTTGGTGTTGGAGTATTGAACCATACAGAAAATAAAGTTTAATTTGGCAATTTTCAGTCACCAGAACACATTACCTTCTTGTAAATGTAACCGGTATAATTTCATATTGAACCATATTATGTCTTCTCCCTGTTAACAAACCCCTGTTTCTCTCATCCAACAAGATCTGTGAGGATGTACTCTGCTGTATGTCAGCAACTTCAAGGACAAACACATCTGATCCTCCCGACAGATTTTCCTCTATCTTTCCCAACCATTCTGTCGATACTTGCTGGGTTGACATTTTTTTAAAAATCATACATCTTGTGATATTAGAAGTCATTAATATTCTTAAAGTAATTAGTTGTTGTTTTTGCGAGTAAAGGCTTCTTTCTCTCCAGCTGATATTTCTGATCTGATGTTTTAATATTTAATCTGATTCAATTTCTTGACGTCACCAGATTTACTATTTAACTTTCTTTTTCTTTCACAATCATAAGAAACAAAAATTCTTGAAGAAACAGCTTTCCACTAAACAATGTTTTGCTGTCTTTGTTTCGTACCATTCATACGTCTTTGTTTAGTACCATTCTCTTTCTCCCTCTCTCGTTGCTCACACGTGACCATCGACCATCTTTCTTTACCTCATGTGACCATCTTTCTTTTCCTCCACGACGTCCTAAGGACTAGATGTCTTATATCTCTCTCTTCTATCTTTTCACTTTTCAAAGAAAATATTTCTCCCAGCGTTCGCTATTTCCCCCGCTTTCTCGTCTAACGACCATTCATGTTTGTTTTTGTTTGGTTTCTTTCTATGACTCCACTGCGCTGCTTTTGTTCCCAAATCGAAGACTCATATTATCGTTGAATGTTCGAAATTAGGAGTAGATAGACAGCTGACAACGGATGAAAGGTCGTTCTTTGTGTTACTTGTCTTGTTTTCCATTTTTCTCTCGTTGTTTGCGTATTTAACTCATTTGTTTTCGTCGTACTTCATGTTGTTCACACAGTTGGTGACATCCTGTACCCATAAATGCATATATATATATATATATATATATATATATATATATATATATATATATATACATATATATTATTTATATTATTATTTAATTGAACGCCACGCATCATTTTCCAAGTAAGTTTATCTTAACCTTTTTTGATGCGATTCTACTCTATACTGTTTTCTCCCATCCTTCTCTAATTCTCTTTTCTCTCCTTCATCGTGTTCTATCTTTCTCTCTCTTCCCCTCTTTCTCTTTCTCTCTCTCTCGTTGCTCACATGTGACCATCGTCCATCTTTCTCTTCCTCACGTGACAATCTTTCTTTTCCTCCACGACGTCCTATGGACTGTACGTCTTCTATCTTTCCGCTTTTCAAAGAAAATATTTCTCTCGGCGTTCGCTATTTTCCCCGACAAATTTGTGTTACTTGTCCTGTTTTCCATTTTTTCTCTCGTAGTTTGCGTATTTAACTCATTTGTTTTCGCACTTCATGTTGTTTACTGTTGGTGACGTCCTGTACCCATATATGTATATATATATATATATATATATATATATATATATATACATAATAGTGTATGAAAAATACACGGAGAGAGAAAACCAGTGGTATAAATTATGTAATAATTTTTACTCTTGTATTTATGAAGTTAAATATTCAAATTCTTCGGCCGAATAGTATACGTTTGAATTTATTCACTGCTATACTATAACTTATCCCGTTGCTTGAAGGCATTAGATTTGAATTCTTGATGTGTAAAAATGCAACTGAATGTGCATGTGTTTATTTTGTGTTTTACTTTGTGTTTTTGGTACGTATTGTTGTCTCATATACATTTTACAGCGACCTTACTGACGAGCTACGGATGAAAAATTAATCAATTAATTAACTTATTAGTTGACTTAGTTGGTCATTAATGGTGAAACTCATGGGTATAAGGTTAGCCGAAAATTTTATTCAACGTGCTTTAATATAAGAATGTTTTTCACGGTTTGGGGCTTTGACTGCAATTTTTAGCATCTAAGAAATCCACATGGTTTTCTCTCCGTGTATATTTCATACACTATTATATTTTAAAATATTTATGCCTTCTGACTTATATTACGCATGCTAACCCCTGGTATACATTATTTGATAATCTTTACTGTATTTATAAACTTACACACGCACACACACACACACACACACACACACACACACACACACACATATATATATATATATATATATATATATATATATATATATAACAATTCAAGTAAATAAGGAGGATAATACATCTACAAAGTTTTTATTATTACGGCCTATCATATAATATATATATATAATTTAAATCTCTTTCCGACATGTTTCTTCTGGATGGATATCTGGACATCTCACACAATGGTTTACATTTGCAACCAGTTTTTTCATCTGGTTAAGAGTCTGTGCAGTTTTATTCAAGGTGTTCCACTGTTGCAGTTTGAAGCGAACTGAAGTATGATGGGTCAGACAGTATTACATTTAGTATGTGGCGATAATTTTTGAGTGCATTGAATAAGAGCACAATAGTTAGAAATCTGATATAACTATAAAATCCGTTATCAGAACGACTCTAGGATGACCCTAAGTTTTGAATTTCGAATCATGAATGCTAAATCTTAAACTAGGTCAGAGTGTATTTCATCCAATAGCTTTAAGCGAAGTAAATAGGAATAAATTTCAGTGATACAATTAAGGGTCAGTAAGTCAAATATAATTTTGAAATATATGATATACAGAATTTCCTTGTAAGCCCAAGATATTGTACGTAGTATGATCGAAAACTTCCACCTAAAGTGAAATCCAAATTTTTAGCTATGCAAATAAATCTTAAATCTACATGTTGATAACATCCTCTTAGATATAGAATAAATTATTCCATATGCGAAGTGTTACACACAAGTAATGCTAATTAGTTGGAGGATTCCTACCAGGATGCAGGCAAACTAGATACAGCACTAATATTATGAATGTAAACTCTAACACCTCCAATTTAACCCCTCCAATATTGTGAATGTAAACTCTAACAACTCCAATCTGCGTGATACTTAATTAAAAATCTTTCCTATGGAAATATTTGAATGTTTTTCTGTGAAGGAGTGCACATTCCAGGGCTAATTCCTGTTTATTATTTAATACTTGGTATTTAGATGCGAAAGTATGGAATATTTCTTCTAAGCATAAATTATATTTCCTATTTCCGATTATGTAAGTCTCTGTCCCCACTTCCCCGTTGTTTACCACTTTATATCAAAGGCAGTGTTTCTATCCTTTAGGGAGCAAATAGACCCACTTAAGCTTGTACCGTTAATTTTCTATCTATCCTTCAAGGAAACTAGGCGATTAGCTAATCTCGCCTTGAAAGTAGTCGAGCATGCCCCTATATTATAGTATGAAATCCCATCTGACGTAACCCTACATGTGTACACTATATTTTTCCTGAAACATTGTGCATTGTGGGGGCAAATTTTCTTGTTACAGCTACAAAGATTTTTAGTGACATTAGCTCAATCTGCGCTTATGGATACCTCCTCCAGATTTCTATCTAAAGATCTACAAGTGTTTACATTTAGACTATACTCTTGATTTTGCGTGTTATTCTGTCCAAAGTTTATCACTTTTAGTTCACGAGCGGAACAGATAACTTAGTCACTCTGGTGAGATTTTGAACACAGCATTTATTGACAATGCAAGGGAAATGTATGGGATACTGGAAGTGAGCAGCTGAAGGGAGGTAACTAATACTTAATTTAAGTATTCGGCAAGTGTAATTGGATAAATGTACTTGTATTTTGATAGCTGCACCATTGTGGCTATTATTCGGAGTATTTCGCCGACTAATTGATCCCCCAAACGGATTGGTTATTGCTGTTCTTAACGAGAGTAAAACGCACTTGATATTTATTTCAACTATGTCGTTGTATCGACACTTGAAAGATCGTTGATCGAACCAGATAATATAACTGTAGTTGAGATTATTGTTGTATTGTCCCTTCTTATGGTATTGGTATCTTCCTTAACTCCGTTTATTATAATCTCAGAGATTAAAAAAAAAGTGGAGGCTGACGTCGGAAGAAGAAGAAAGAAGGCTCCCGTCTATGAAAATCGTAATAACCCGAGTGGTTCAGAAATTGCTGTGAACCTGAGCCAAAGATGGAGTCTCTTCGTAGGTGCTCGAAATGTTACAAATAGTAATCAGATGACCATCTTTTTAAAATGTAGATCACACTGAATAATGTCGGCTAAGATACATTATTATAGTCCTAGATATTTAAAGAAAAGACTAAATGGTCACGGGTGGAACAATTTGGATCAAAATGTGTTTGATCAGGGTTGACCTAGTCCTCAATAACAACAACAGCAATAACTACTACTACTACTACTACTACTACTACTACTACTACTACTACTACTACTATAGTGTGCCATTCTGTGGTCGTTCATACTTATCTGTGTCATGATTGTTGAGGGTTAGGTATGTTAGCCCATGGTATCGCAAAATCCAGTGATAAGGTTCGAACTATCGTTTACTTGACTGGATCTCTGATACTCTGTTGATAAAAAGAAATGGAAAGCAATCATTCAACCCTGGCTCCGGGTTTCATTACAGACCCAGGAATTGAAACCAAATTTGGAATATCTGTTTACAATCACAGCCATTTTTGGACTACAGCGATATTTGCTGTCTTCCATAGTTGTCATGGGGACAAGCAATGCTCTCAGAAGGAATGACAAGCAAACGACACAATCGTCTTTCACGCCATTTGTTTAATTTGATTAAAGACAAACACATCTCTGATCCTGAATGATTGACGAACGATAATTCTATAATAGCAACGCAGAAATCCTTTGGAATTCCTTTTGCATAAAGCCCATATAATCAAGTGTCGACTAATGTTAGTTGACAATTGTCCATATATACAATAATGGATTCTCTTGAACTTACCGCTGTTACAACATCATTGGGTATTTCGGGTAATCTTCCAATATATCCTTTCTATTTTTACGGTAGCAGTGTGTGATTTGGGGTGATTTGGCTTGATATTTCTAGTAAGTGAGATGACTTCAAGAATTTTTTTCAACAGCTGAATGAATTGACATGGTATCTATCAAAATAAACTGAAGACAAACAGGCCGCAGGCTATATTGACAGGGCATCAAGACATCTTGGAGGCAACCAGTCCACTGTTTATATTGACGGTATATGAAGATACAATATAAGCAGGAGCAAAGGTTTCTCAAGTTTAAAAGTTCCATGTCTGTAACTCTTCCAAGTTTTCCCTGTAGATTATGATAAACACTATGAGTTAATTGTCATTTAATGAACTGTAGGGCTATTATAGGGAAAATAAGCAATAAAAGTGACGTTGAACAAAATGTCTTCTAGTGTTAAGATATCGCCAGCCTCATTCAGATTTCATATCTCTCCGAGCACTATTTTACCTTTCGCCATCTTAGCGCAGATAAAATATGTACCACATAAATGCTGAGATTAATGCAACCCACTGGCTCTCACCCGGAAAAAAGAAATATTCAATAGACTGATCACTTGTTGATGGACATTTGTTACAGACAGGTCAAGTAACAGACTCTATCCGCAAAAAATCTATGTGAAAACAGTAGTAGACTGCAAGTTAAAATTTAACAGAATTATTGGTACAGCTAGTATTCGTAATATTCGAATATATAATCCTGATCCGTCGATTACTAAGATTCATCCATATGGTTGACAAACACTGACAGAACTAGAAGAAAATTAAAACAAGGTTCAAAGTTGTATTAAATATCATTGTTTTGATCAGTCTATTACTTGGCAGATTGATTTATAACACAAATATTTAATATAGTGATATAACGATATAAAGCGAAGATCAGATAAAAGGCAATTATATAATACGGAGAGTGGTGACAGAAGTAAATGAAAATATTGATACAGATGAAACAGGATGGCTTTTAGTTTTCTCTAATCACTAAGAATGCAGAATAAATCGACTGTTAATCGTTGCTATGACACAGTGTCTATGTGAACGGACATGAAATATAGCACAGGAAGAAAGTATGGAATATTTACTTGAAGTTACCTCGCGTGATATGTAGATATTTCGTTGAAAAATTTCCTCATCATTTTCTGTTATGAAGAAAACAAAAGACTTACACATTCAACTACAAAATAAGTATAGCTGTTGTTGACACTACGAGCTGGTGTTATATATATCGTCCTATAGTACGAACAAAGGTGGAGGCGCAATGGCCCAGTGATTGGGGCAGCGGACTCGCGGTCATACGATCGCGGTTTCGATTCCCAGACCGGGCGTTGTGAGTGTTTATTGAGCGAAAACACCTAAAGCTCCACGAGGCTCCGGCAGGGCATGGTGGCAAACCCTGCTGTACTCTTCCACCACAACTTTCTCTCACTCTTACTTCCTGTTTCTGTTGTACCCTTTGTAATTCAAAGGGTCAGCCTTGTCACACTGTATCACGCTGAATATCCCCGAGAACTACGTTAAGGGTACACGTGTCTGTGGAGTGCTCAGCCACTTGCACGTTAATTTCACGAGCAGGCTGTTCCGTTGATCGGATCAACTGGAACCCTCGACGTCGTAAGCGACGGAGTGCCAACAACAACAACAATGAACAAAGAAACAAGTGGTCACAAAAATCACTGAGTGAGAATGGTGATGAAAATGCATTCAGGGTGATCCTACGAGAGGTATGTATTACATTCAGGATAATCTTATAAGAGGTGTTTAATAGATATATATGAAATTATGGGTTACTATATATATATATATATATATATATATATATATATATATATAATACGCATTAAGTACAGGACATCACCAACGTGTGAAGGATACGCAAACACAGGAGAGATAAGTACAGGACAAAATACAAAAAGAAAATACCAAAGAATACACAATAACTACAGGATATCACCCACGAGTGGAAAATACGTAAACGAAAATACGTAAACGAAAATACGTAGACACATGAGAGATAAGTAGAGGACAAAATACCAAAACAAGATAACTCCTCGTGACTTGTCGACCTGTTTTACTACTCCCAATTTCGTGCTTTCAACAAGATAGGAAAACCTCATAAGACAGCAGCATCCAGAAATTTTAAAAATATAAAATTTGTGGAGAGTTAGGGCTTCGAACGAACAAACAACAAAGTGAACGTACAGAGTAAACAATCGAAGAAGACAAACGTTAAGGGCCGTCAGGCCGAGACGAATTGTAATGGATAACACGTGGGATAAATTTTGAAAGCATATGGAATAAATAGAAGAGAAGAAAATAGTAGGAGAGAAAAAATGTCGTGAGGCGAGAGGAATGACGTCCAGCTAGGTGGACGTCTCATCCAGAAAGAATACACAATAACTTCCATCACAACCAGTCTTCCACAATGCATACATACATTGTATGTGTGTGTGTGTGTGTTTGCATGTGAAGTGGCAGCAGCAGTAACAGTAGTAGTAGTAGTAGTAGTAGTAGTAGTAGTAGTAGTAGTAGTAGTAGTAGTAGTAGTAGTAGAAGAGTTAATGCTTTCATCAATTGGTAAGAAAGAAAAGGTCCACTAAACTGCAATGTCTTATCTACCAAAGAACTTGCATCAGCTGACATTATAGGAGTTATCTATCTTGGGTTTTTTTCCAGGTTTTAACTCCATTAAAGGGAGTTTTTATCTTTAAATTCTTCGAGTGATCTCACTATATAATGTATATAATGCTACACGGGATATTATGTGTATAAATGTGTGTATTTATATACGTGAGTGTGTGTACGTATATATGAATGTGTATACACACACACACACATATATATATATATAAATAAATACATATATATATATATATAAATATATATATATATATATATATATATATATATATATATATATATATATATATCGATATATTACTGTATGCATGTATGTATATATGTATTTATGTATGTGTTACTAAATATGTACGTACGCATGCATATGCATATATGCATATATATATATATATATATCATCAAAATAACGAAGGTATAACATAATGCAGTATTTTGTTACTTGTTTTTGGAAGAAAAACAAGTTTTTCCTTAGAAAGCGACATCAGTTTCTCAGGTAAAATCAAAACTCGGCCACTCTTTCCTTCATTTACTCACCCTCTCACCTCTCCTCCTCTTTTTAGATGGTTAATTCTCTTTCTCTCTCAAGTACCCAGAGCCGTCTTTTTCTTTCTTCACTCTTTCTCATGTTGATTCTCTCTCTCTTTCTCCCTCCGCCTCTCCCCTCTCTCTCTCTCTCTCTCTTTCTCTTTCTCTCTCTCTCTCTCTCTCTCTCTCTCTCTCTCTCTCTCTCTCTCTCTCTCTCTCTCTCTCTCTCTCTCCCTCTCTTCTTTAGTAATAAGACTTCTGGCTTTTCTCTACACCACATAGCCGTTTTTGCACCTCTCTTCGCTTCTCTCCCCTCATTCCCTTCCTTCCTATTTTTCTTTCCCTCCTCCCTCTCTCTGTCTTTCTCTCTTTCCACTTCTCTTTCCCTTTTCCCTCTCTCTCCATCCTCTTTCTATCCCTCTCTCTCCATCCTCTTTCTATCCCTCTCTCTCTCTCTCTCTCCATCCTCTTTCTATCCCCCTCTCTCTCTCTTTCTCTCCCCCTCTCTCTCTCGCTCCTACTACGGCTGCTTCTCAATTTTCCCAAATTTTCTTTTCTCGTTTCTCAAAATATTCGTCCCTTTTTGTCTTCTCTACGCAAACACTTACTGTAAACTCCTTTTTTTTTTCTCATTCATTTTTTCTCACTCTCCTTCTTCTCCTTTCTCTTTTTGTATCTCGATTTCTGTATGGTTATCTCTTCCACCAGAGTCTTCGTGTTCTTTGATGGCCCAGTTTAGCACCACCATCTGACATTTAGGTGTGTTGATCAGAGACGACTCAGTTGCAAGAATGAAGACCATGTCTCGAAGACCAATGTATATCAATGTACTGTCTCTTCTTTCTACAGTAGCAGTCTCTCATTCATGGTTTCTTTCTCAATTCTTCAAACTGTCAGTAGAGTAGAGGGTGCCTAGAGGGGGTCACAGCTGTGGTCTTCATTCCTCTGGTTAATGTATAAAAAATTTCTTGAATGCATCGGAACGCCTTTTGATTTCGCAATCAACGTTACTCTAAGTTCATCAATATAATGTGTCATCACTCTGTAAGCTTACTACACCTCAAGCACCAACACCGATATGTGTCCGATGCAGCCGCTTATCGTTCTCTTTCTAGCCCTTTTGCGTCTCATTCTATACATTACTATCTAATCAGTTCTTGTGGAGGCGCAATGGCCCAGTGGTTAGGGCAGCGGACTCGCGGTCATAGGATCATGGTTTCGATTCCCAGACCGGGCGTTGTGAGTGTTTATTGAGCGAAAAAACACCTAAAGCTCCACGAAGCTCCGGCAGGGGATGGTGGTGAACCCTGCTGTACTCTTTCACCACAACTTTCTCTCATTCTTACTTCCTGTTTCTGTTGTGCCTGTAATTCAAAGGGTCATCCTTGTCACACTGTGTCACGCTGAATATCCCCGAGAATTACGTTAAGGGTACACGTGTCTGTGGAGTGCTCAGCCACTTGCACGTTAATTTCATGAGCAGGCTGTTCCGTTGATCGGATCAACTGAAACCCTCGACGTCGTAAGCGACGGAGTGCCAACATCAACAACAACAAAATCAGTTCCTACCAATATCTTCCTTCAAAACTGTAAATCTTTGGAAAGGCTACCAAATCTCAAGTTTTCCTCCTATGTATATATATGATTTTTAAAGCAACGCAATAACTTCACATACTTCAGTGTGGTAACGTCTGCTAAGACTATAGGAAGGAAACGTCTATTGATTTTATTATAACCTACGTTAATAAAATATACAGTGAGTGGCAAAGTATACACATCGACTAAAAATTGCACACCTTGTCTACCAGACACTATATACTACCAGGCACTAAATAACATCTTTACCAGCTACTACATACTGTCTCCACTAGGCCTTATACACCATCTCTATTTCTACACGTTACTACATACCATGTTTACAAGGCACAAAAGACCATCTCTACTAGGCATTATATGCCAGTTCCAATAAGAACTATATACCAATTCCACTGGGCACGATTTACCCAGCTCTATAAGTTACAATATTCCATTTTCACAAAGCATTTTTACATACTATCTCAATGACGGTGAGCTGGGAGAATCGTTAGCACGCCGGTATTTAGATCATTGCTACGCTTTGAGTTCAAATTCCGCCGAGGTTGACTTTGCCTTTCATCTTTTCGGGGGTCAATAAATTAAGTACCAGTGAAACTCTAGGGTCGATGTAGTCAACTATCCTCCTCCTCTAAATTTCAGGCTTTGTACTTATAGTAGAAGGGATTATTACATACTATTTTAATGCTAGTGAGCTGGCAGAATCGTTAGCACGCTGGGCGAAATGCTTAGCGGTATTTCGCCTGTCGCTACGTACTGAGTTCAAATTCCATCGAGGTCGACTTTGCCTTTCATCCTTTCGGGGTCGATTATATAAGTACCAGTTACGCACTGGAGTTGATATAATCGACTTAATCCGTTTGCCTGTCCTTGTTTGTCCCTTCTGTGTGTAGACCCTTGTGGGCAATAAAGAAATAGGAATTGTTAGCGAGTTGGACAAAATGCTCAGTGACATTTCTTCCAGCCCTTTACGTTATGAGTTCAAATTTCGCCGAGGTCAGCTTTTCTCTCCATTCTTACGGAGTGGGTAAAATAAAGTACCAGTCAAGTACTAGGGTCAATGTAATTGACTAACCCCATCCCCTAAAATTTATAACCTTTTGCCGCACTTTGAAACTAGTATCATACATCATCTCTATTAGGCACTGTATACTGTCTTTGTGCTACTGTTGCTGATGATGATGATGATGTTGTTGGTGATGGTGATGGTAGTTGTTGTCATGGGGATCATGGGGGTAGCAGTATGATTAATGATGGGAGCAGAGGTGTTAATGAAGATGGTGTTAATGGTTATAGTGCTGATGGTGATAGTGTTAGCTGTGTTGACGTAGAAACGATGGTTGTGCTAGTATCGGCAATGATGATACTTGTTGTCATAGTAACAAATGGTTGTTATGACAGTAATGGTAATATTAGGACTGTGGTAGTGATGGCGATGGTTGTGGTGGTAGTGGTGGTGGTGGCAGCGGTGGTAGTGGTGATAGTGGTGGTGGTGGTGGTAGTTGTAATGACGCCGATTGTGATAGTAGATATTAGTAATTGCTGTTTAACCCTAGGCGATCGATGATCCAGTAGACCTATGAC
>NC_142933.1:36023038-36025538 GCF_046866305.1 Octopus bimaculoides | reverse complement strand
ACAATATCGTCAGAATATCAGTGTTGCTCCAGGCGATTTCTTCAAATTCTACCTAAATTGCTAAGGTTACACTAATGGATGAGTTCAATGTCTGCCTCGAAGCCACATAAATGTCAAAAGATTAAATACTACCAAGAGCATCAGAATTTTTCCTCAATACAAAACAAAAGGTAGAACAACTGGTAATTATACTGATTTATTACTCCAAAGTGGCAATAGGCAGACCCTGGCTGACAATGTACAAAAATGCGAATACCACCTTCGAATGGACATCAAATTCTAGATTATGTAAATAACCTGAAGATATGGAGAAATAAGCTATATTAAATCTCTGAGCGAGATATAAACAGTAGCAATACGGAATCGTAACATATAATTGCCAACCAAGTGTGGCATCATCTACGGGACAGTGCTACTGACGTTTATAGCCCCAGGAAGACATCTCTTCTAGCTGGCTAATGACACACATTCTGTGTCCGATTAGTATTTGCGAGGGGATGTCATCGCTAGAGACAGGAGCGATGACCTCCCCTCGCAAATACTAATCGGACACAGAATGTGTGTCGTTAGCCAGCTGGAAGAGATGTCTTCCTGGGGCTATAAACGTTGGTAGCGCTATCCCGTAGAGGACGCCACACTTGGTTGACAATCATATGTTACAACCTGAAGGTAGATGTATACCCAAATATCTATCCTTATTTTAATTATCATAAACGGAGTCAAACAAGAGCCCCAGGAAATGAAACAATAAATGAGATGTAAATAAAATAGGATGTCAATACATGAGACATCAATACATAAGGCATCAATACATGCAGGAATAGTCAAGTGCTCCAGCATGGCCGCAGTCAAATGACTTAAACAAGTAAAAGAGTAAAAGAGAATAGCATGCCAATACATTTAAATGAAGCTTCAATATATATAATAAATAAGACGTCGACAGTTAAGCTTTGGACTTTCTGATAGATTTCTCGACGAATAACTTCAGAGAGATTGTAAATTCGCTAAATCTGTTTGATATACCATCATATTGGATAATCTTGAAGAAAGGAATCCCTCTCATTCTTCTTGGAAATCTATACGCTCTTCACCGATGGTGAACGAAATGTTCCTTTACACCATATCATGTACCCTTCAAATTTATACAGCATCAGTTATCACTTTGAATCTTATTTGCCAAGCACTTCAAGTAAACACAAGTATGGCAGTCTCAGAGTTTCTGGAATCAATTTGGAATCACATTGATTTTTCCATGTTCAGATTTGGAAACAAATTTGAAAACAGCAGAAATTTGTTCCATTTAGCTCCAGATAGAAAGAGAAAAAAATATTTACACCTCCAAGCACTCAAATGTCATTTTAAGAGTTAATGATTGAAAAATAATTAAAGTAATTATGTAAATTAGTACAGTTTTTAAAAATGCATATTTTTCCGTAAAATACCACGAGTAAAATTTTGTTTTAATATTCTATTTTTGCTTTCTTTTGTGTTTTTAAAAAAAACATTTTTATGAAGTTCAAAATTAAACTAACTTCCGATTTGGATTTTGGCAAGAACTCTGAGTGAATCAAAATTCCAGGATTAAAATGGAGATTGTCAACATCTTTTTAAAGCAACATACTTTTCATTTAAAATATAGCGAATTCATTTGTAATTAATTTAGGAATTATTACACCCGAGCGAGCCCAGGTATTGTATCTAATTTATGTTTGCGTGTATGTGTGTGTATGCGTTTGTGTGAGTAAACTCAAGCGCAAGCTATTATATATTATAAATTTGTTTACAATGCATTCAATCTATTTAATTCACGTCTATACTTAAAACATTTGTAATTATATATGATAATTAAACCGTCTTATTTTTCTCTGTGAGTGTGCGCTTGAGCGTATGTATGTGTCTATAAGAGTGTGTGTGTGTGTGTGTGTGTGTGTGTGTGTGTGTGTGTGTGTGTGTGTGTGTGTGTGTGTGTGCGTGCGTGCGTGTGTGTGTGTTTGAGTATTAGATACGGGTTCAATGAAACAAATCTTTTCAAGAAAGTGAATGACTGAATTATTAGTGTTGGGCAAAATGTAGTGTCGTATTTGACGCAGTACTTTACGTTCGGACTATCCAGGCATGTTAAGGGAACCTGTTTGTATCTGTCAGGCAACAAGAAAATACCTACAGGCGCAGATGTCTCTGTATGGTAAGAAGATTACTTCCCAACCACATAGTTCCAGATTCAGTCCTACGGCGCAGCACATTGAGCAATTGTCTTTTACTATAGCCTCAGGCCGACCACTCTTGTGAATGAACTTGGTAAACAGAAACTGAAAGAAGCCTGTTATACATTTGTACCGGTAATTTTGTGTTTCTCCCTTTTCCAGACATATATATCGCTTAACAACCGGTATTGGTTTGTTTACGTTCCCTTAACTTAGCAAAATAGAACGATAAAATGAGTACCAGGCTTAAAAGATGAAAAAATGCTGGGGTCTGTTAGTCCGACTAAAACCTTTCG
>NC_142933.1:35960538-36018038 GCF_046866305.1 Octopus bimaculoides | reverse complement strand
ATAAACGTATCTGTCAAGACCTACCAAAAACTGAGCAAATATAAAGATCTTGAAATAGAAATTAGCAAAATGTGGAATCTGAAGACGAAAACAATACCTATTGTCATAGGTGCCCTGGGAATGACAGCGAAACGGGCTGATTACTACCTAGATCAGATTCCAGGAAACCCCAAAATGGCTGAAGTTCAAAAGATAGTGCTCATGGGAACTGCCCATATCCTACGTAAAATACTGTCTATGTGATCTCAAATTTTAAAGCAAACACATAATTTTCTTATGGTTTCTTAAACATTCACTTGAACAAAACTGTACAAATACAAATATATGGTACCCTAGGCATAACACCTACATGAACTTCTAACTTGTTGTCTCTTGAGGTCTCTGGGTGAGACTTGGATCCAACTTGTACAAATGCAAAACAAAAGTCAAACATAAAATAATAATAATAATTATTATTATTATTATTATTATTATTATTATTATTATTATTATTATTATTATTATTATTATGATGATGATGATGATGATGATGATGATGATGATGATGATACTACGAAAAGTCAAAATTGCTTACGATTTGGGAAAAGGAAATGGTCAGATAAATCATCTCCTTTTCATTGATGATATAAAGGTTTATGCGAAAAATGAGAAAGAGCTTGAAATCTTGTACATACTGTCTGCATTTTCTCAAATGACGTAGGTGTGGAATTTGGTATAGAAAAGTGCGCTATATTGAAAACAAAATGAGGAAGATTTGAAAGAATCCAGGGAATTGAAATGCCAAATGGGCAAACAATGAGAGCGGTTGAGAAAGGACAGTGATTTAAGTACTTGGGAATACTGGAAGCAGACGAGATAAAAAATGA
The DNA here is from genome assembly GCF_046866305.1 of Octopus bimaculoides. Taxonomy (NCBI): domain Eukaryota; kingdom Metazoa; phylum Mollusca; class Cephalopoda; order Octopoda; family Octopodidae; genus Octopus; species Octopus bimaculoides. The sequence continues at coordinate 36,017,172 of NC_142933.1, read as the reverse complement.
AGAAACGAAACAAATTACCAGAAGTGAGTACACAAGATGAGTACGAAAATTATTGCTGTCAAAGCTGAATTCCAAAAATCTTATTGAAGCAATAAATTCAAGAGCTGTCCCCTTAATCAGATATGGAGTTGGAATTACCAAAAACGATATAAAAAAAACTTGATAGAAAAACTAGGAAGTTGTTGACGACATATGGAGCCCACCATCCGAAAGCTGATATCAACTGGCTGTACTTGAGGAGAGATCAAGGTGGAAGAGGATTAATAGCAGTATAAGAACATGAACAGATGAAAAGAAAAAGTCTAGTAGAGTATTTACAGTGCAGCACAGAAAAACTAGTAAAGACAGTTAAAAAAAAAGCAGGTGATGAAGCGCGTAACAAGAGAAAAGGACGAGAATGAAATAGAAAGAAAGTACGTCAGACAAATCAAAGAGAAACCTCTACGTGGCCAATTTTGTAGACGTATGTGGAACAAAATCATGAGCTTGGTTAAAAACAGAAACAGAGCAGTCCAAGATCAAGCGATAAAAACAAACAACTCGAGAAAAAATATATATTGAGAGAATGTGTCAGAAAACTGTAGAGCCCATGGAACTTGGAACGCGACAGTGGCACATATTGTGACAGAATGCCGCAAGTTAGCACAGGAAGAATATAAGAAATGAAGGCACGACCAAGTTGTAAAAGTTTTACACTAGAAACTGTGCCAGAAATGAGGATTTGAATCAGGGATTACATAATACAATCATCAAGTCGAAAGAGTACTGGAGTCGGAGAAACGTAAGATCCAATTTGAAATCTCCTACAAAACCAGTACAATTGGACTGGCAAAATATCTTGAAACATCTAACGGCTAGATGTTAAAGCTCGTTGAAAACCATGAAAGACGTAAGAAGCTTCATTCTGTTATGAAGGAGAGCCAAAACTTTTCAAGTGAATTTATGCATAATACCCAGGTTGAACAGCATGATGGAAGTGTAGTTTCAAAGAAGGTGAAATCAACGGCAAAGCAAAATGTGGTTGAACAATTGACCCGGAACTATCAAGCCAATGTGATGAAAAATGGTGTAGACCCAAAGTGCCGAAACTGCAACGATGGGATAGAAATAGTCGGCCACTTAATCTCTGGACGTTAGGTTTTAGCACCTGTAGAGTACAAATCAAGACATGACTGGGTTGGCCAATATCTACATAGGATAATGTGTCGGCATTATAAAATCAAACTGCTGGCAAATGGTACAAGCACCACCCTGAGGCTGTAACTGAGGGAGAAAATGTAACTATTCTTTGGGACTTCCCAGTATGTACTGACCGGACCATCAAAGCAAATAAACCAGATATTGTCTTGAAAGACCAAAACAATAAAGTCTGAATTACATGAGCATACCCTATGTCCATGATATCTCGGCAAAAGAATACGATAAGCTCAGAAAATATAATGATTTGCTAATCGAAATCGAAAAGATGTGGTATCTCAAGACAATTACAATACCAGTGACTGTAGAAGTACTTGGAATGATCAAAAAAGAACTGAAAATTATTTAAGAGCGATCCATGGCTTACCATCCATGCAGGAAGTGCAAAAGATTATCTTAACTGGTACGTCACATGTATTGAGAAGAGCATTGTCACTGTGAATTTTCTTTCCATTCCCCCTTTATTTTGTTTGTTTACTTTTCTATTTTTTTATTTTTTCCTATTTCTCTCTGTCTTCCTCTTTTTCTCTCTGTCTTCCCCTTTTCTCTATCACATGATTCCGTAAATGAACAATCTGATATGTTTGTTTTAATAGCCTACCAACGTATACAGTACGTGTCTCTGACCTAGGTGTCAGGAAGACATTCGGCAGAAATAGAAGCAGGATTGAAAGAAGATACTAATGAAAATAATAATAATAATAACAACAACAAGAGCACTCAGAGAGGGCAAACCTCCGCAAAGGCAACATCAACGCCCTCTCATCGATTAGCCGGAGATGATTTTTAAAATGAGAATATCTGAAATAAACTCGACTGCTCTCACAAACGTGAATAGTAAAAATGAACCCGACCGCTCTCAAAAATTAATAGAAAAAAATAACGGAAAAATAATCCAGGATCCTTTTTCTGGTACCGGATCAATCCCAAAATCTAATGGGTTCGTGCTAGTTACCAGCCCAAACATCTCTGAAAGTTTCATCCGAAACCATCCAGGGGTTCTTGAGAAGTCTTGTCCACGGACAAACAAACACGACTGAAAACAAAATCTCCGCCTTCGCTAAGGCAGAGGTAATAATAATCTTTTCTACTAAAGGAACAAGGCCTGAAATGTGGGGGGAAGGGGCAAGTCGCATCGACCCCAGTACTTGACTGGTACTTAATTATTTATCGACTCCGAAAGGATGAAATGCAAAGTCGACCTCGGCGGAATTTGAATTCAGAATGTAAAGACTGATGAAATGCGGCTAGAAATTTTGCCCGGTGTGCTAACGATTCTGCCAACTTGCTGCCTTAAATTACAATAATAATAATTATAATAATCTCTTCTTTGATGACCAAAGGGCTCGAAGAGATACAGTAATACTATACACATTGACAAGAGCTTTCAAAATCGCATACAGTGGACAGGCAAGTTATAGAGAAATGAGGGAAGAGATGAAAGATTTTATAAGCTGTGTAAAGGAACAAGTTAAAAATCTCTAAAAACACGCCAATACTTACAATAAATAAAAAAAATATTGTACAGAACAGTGAAAACAAGACATAATTTAAAAGGGATGAACATATAGTGTTCTCATCCATATACAGGTTAGAGCACTCTACGTCTCTACCAACAAGCTATTGCTTTACTGCATCCTCGTGCATCTTAAGCTGCTCAATAACATACTTTTGGTAGCCTGGGATGATGGTGTAAATATCGACTCCCGTTTTCAGCATACACCTATCTTGGTTCTTTTTGCTTTTTTATTGAGTTCATTTACCTCCTGTCCTTTGAGGGTCCCCTATATTCAAATCCCAACTGATTCTCAGTTAACACATTCCTGTTGTAACTCTTGCATCACAAATGTGTGATTCTGCTAATCAGATACTATTCTGATCTTTGAAAGGATAGTGAATTTTGATTCTTCGTCCGTGTCGTCTTCGTTAGCCTTACTGTTCTGAGGAATGAAGCGGCAGAATCATTAGATGATTAGAGAACCTTCCACCACCACCACCACCACCACCCTCAAAAATGTTGGCCTTATGTCAATCTCAGAAATTATTGGTGCTGTCGTTGTCTGAAGGTGTGTTTCTTCTACCCATTTGTTGATATTTTCTGCTGTTACTTCCGATTTTAAAGATTTATTTTCATTTAACATTCCTCCGGCAATTTGGAATTTTCTCTCTTCATCCATCATCTCCATCCCATCACAAGACGACGGAGTGGAGTAGTGCTGCTGCTGATTAGTGTGGTGGATACTGGGGTTTGCTGTTGTTGTTGCTATGGATACATTTCCTTAATATATATCTCTCTCTCTCAAACACACACACTCACATACACACACGCATTCACACACGATCAATAAATACTGGGTATGGTTCGGATAATGAGTCCTTCAGCTTGCTGGTCAGTTCCGGGAACCAAAGACAAAGAAATTTCTTTCTCCATAGCTGTGACTTGAACTGGCGGTATTATTGGAACCTCAGCCTCCGGACCGGCCATTGATTTTTCGTTTTCCTTTTTTGTTAGACTTTGGTGCAAGTAAAGGATGTCTTCTGCTCAGAGCTGTCAGTCTCATTGGTCGTATTTGTGGGTCACAACTCGGTACGATCCTAGAATGGTTTTGCTGTCTTTTGGAACTATAAAGACTTGTAAGTCTCTACTATCTATTCCCGACCATATGTTGTTCTTCATCACTTCGGATTTCACAAACTGTTATACTGAGCCACAAATACGACAGCGTGTGAAGGGTAATATCACTAACAATGCCCTTCATTGTCAACCTTCTGATGCAGTAACCCATGTACTGTCGCACAAGTGTATGAAGCAGAGCAGATACTGGTTTCAAATTTTGGCATAAGGCCAGCAACTTCGGGGGAGGGGGCAAGTTGATAACATCAACTCCACTGCTCAACTGGTACTTATTTTATCTACCCATGAAAACTGAAAGGCAAAGTCGACTCCTGGCGGAATTTGAACTCTGAACGTAAAAGACGGACGAAATACCGCTAACCATTTTGCCCGGCATGCTATCGATTCTGCCAGCTAATAGATATGAGCACTTCAGCAGTTCTCTTGGTTTTATCTTTAGTTCCGAAAAGTATTCAAACAACAAAATACTATCCTATACATCGGCTGTCTCTTGTTTTAATTCATCTTTAGAGGGCACACAAAAAGGCACCTTTTGTTTTCGTGAGATACACATACATCCTGCTCTTGTGCAAAATTTCGGGGCAAGGAGAAACTATCACTTGTAATATAGTCCTGTCAAACTTGTGTCTCCAATAGGAACCACCTCAAGACAAGAATCTTCGTTAGTCACAATATTAAAGAATATGTCTGTAATATTTGCATCTTGTTGTTCTTATTCAAATACACAATTATTTGAGTCAAAAACAACAGATACATTACTTTTATTATATTCGCATTTCTATTTACAATACTTTTTCATTTTTTTTGTTTGTGTGTTGTCTGTCAAATTGTTTTTCTTCTCGCGGGTGACATTTTCAAAATGCCATTTTCCCCTTAATTCGCAAATAACTCAAAACGTCCGCTCTCTAAGCCACATACATAGTAATACATCATGGCCAAAACTCTGTGTATGTGTGTGTGTGTGTGTGTGTGTGTATGTGTGTGTGTGTGTATGTGTGTGTGTGTGTGTGTGTGTGTGTGTGTGTGTGTGTGTGTGCGCGTGTGTACAAGCAAGATACAACTATAATAAAATGGTTTCAAATTTCTGCACAAGGCCAACGTTTTCGGGCGAGGGGTAAGTCGGTTACATCGTCCCCACTGCTTAACTGGTACTTATTTTATCAACCTCGAAAGTATGAAAGACAAAGTCGACCTCGGCGGGATTTGAACCCAGAATGTAAAGACAGACGAAATACTGCTAAGCATTTTGCCCGGCATAGAGACAAAATAAATTCTGAATGGAAAATAAACATCAAACAACGTGGAAGACAAGATAAAAATTTAGAAGAAACAATAAAGGCAATTAACCACAACGGCAGGCGGAAGCCACCAAGGAAGGATCAGATATACCTTCTCCTTTTGGCGAAGGAATCTGGGGTTTTCGAACTCAAGCATAAACATCTTCAATTTTATCCAAACAGTAAAGTATCCTCTTTGTCTTGCGAGTGCTCCATTAACCATTGATAGAATGCTTCTGAGTGTTTTACCAACCGTCTACCATCCAGGAGTTCTGGAGTCCATCTTTTATGTTGGCTAATAGAATGGGTTATAATATCAAGGGAGCATTCATAGTCATTAGGACAAGGATGACTTTGCAGACTTCACCTGGCCACATTCTGCTGTAGCACATATCTTCACTTGTTAACTGTCCATGCAGGGCCACAAAAGTGATAATAAACCAAAGGTATTTATAAGCAATAATATTTCTTGCTGTAACCCCGTTATTTCTCGTGCTGATATAACGCGGTTCCATCCGTGAGTCAATGTATAGGGCATGAGTCCAAACTTCTTACGTAACATTCAGTCTTAACCAGCCACTACACACTTCCACTCTTCCTTGTTCGAGGGAGCGCACACACGCAAACGAACAAACATCGTAAATATCATCTCACTCATTGATAAGAATTCTTCTAATTCATATCTCTACAATGAAATTGAATCCGAACTTACGCAGGTGCAAAAATAAATTCTTAAACCAAAAAGCCACGCTTACACCCAGGTACCATACAGATCATGAAAGGGCATCGGGTATTACCAATAGCCCTAAACTTTGAGTAGCCTCACTAACCTCTAACCTAAACAATATTTATGGCAGTGCACTTTGAAGGCGGAGAATTGACCCAAACGTTAGAAGGTCAGATAAAATGACTCGAGGTAGGTTCCGTTGTTCTGCGCTCTGAGTTCAAATTCTTCTGAGTTCACTTTTGCTTTTCATCCTTTTGGAGTTAATAAATATTGGTTTCAAATTTTGGTACAAGGTCAGCGTTTTGGGGGAAGGGGATAAGACGATTACATCGACCCCAGTGGTCAGCTGTTACCTATTTTATTGACCCCGAAAGGATGAAAGGCAAAGTCGGCTTTGGAGGAATTTGAACTCAGAACGTAGAGGCGGACGAAATGCCACTAAGCATTTTTCCCGGCGTGCTAAGGATACTGCCATCTTGCCACCTTTTGGAGTCATTAAAAATATTATCAGTTGAGTATTGAAGTCAATTCTTCTTCGTTTTCTTCGATTTCTTCTCGTAAAGTACAACCGTCATGTATAAACAATTTGAAAGCCTTTTAGTATAGTTCTTTTCAGTTATGACTCAATTGGGGCTAACTGACAGCAACAATGAAACCAAATTCCTGCCTAGCCTGCCCTTTACGCGGCCTCTCAACATGCTAGGAATAGCAGCCAAATTTTCTTTAATATAATATTTTAAATATAGATAAAAATATTTTTTACATTATTTACAATTGACGGATATTCCTCCTCATCTTGTTTGTTGTTAACACAATGTTTCGGTTGATATACCCTCCAGCCTTCATCAGGTGTCTTGGGGAAATTTAGAACCTGGGTTCACATTCCTAAGGTATTTTTCGATGTTGTTGTTGTTGTTATTATTATTATTATTATTATTATTATTATTATTATTATTATTATTATTATTCAGGTCACTGCCTGGAATCGAAATCGGAATCTTGGGGTTAGTAGCCCGCGCTCTTAACCACAACGCCATAGTGGTTAAGAGCCTGGGCTACTAATCCCAAGATTCCGAGTTCCATTCCAGGCAGTGACTTGAATAATAATAATAATAATAATAATAATAATAATAATAATAATAATAATAATAATAATAATAATAATAATAACAACAACAACAACAACAACAATAACAGCAACATCGAAAAATACCTTAGGAATGAGAACCCAGGTTCTAAATTTCCCCAAGACACCTGATGAAGGCTGGAGGGTATATCAACCGAAACGTTGTGTTAACAACAAACAAGATGAGGACAAATATCCGTCAATGTAAATAACGTACATAATTCCTCATCTCTTAAATATAGAACTGTATAGATAAACACATTAAACAGTACATTCTCTGATAAGCACAAACACTATAACGACTTCCATGATAGGTCTGCCAGACGGCGAACTGGTAGAATCGTTAGCGCGTCGAACAAAATGTACCATTTGAGCACTGGGGTCGATTTAATCGACTATAATCCCCCACCCCTAAAATTGCTGGCCTTGTACCAAAATTTGAAAGTATTATCGGTCTACTTATTGGAAAACTGCTTTGGTGCTAAATAATAACTTCATACTAGTCCAGGAAATATTTGTAAGTTCTTAGTGTAGGCCTTTCTGGAACAGTAATGTATTCCTTGTAGAATGCACGCAGACTAAATGTAGCATAAGAGCTGCATTCATTCAGAAAAGAAGTAAATGTCAGTGGCTTGGAAATCTTAGTCTCGCTGATGGTTACTCACTCAGCCACCTCCATCACAAACCCACAGATACATGCGCACGCGCGCACAAACACATACACACACACAGTGATTCACATACACACTCACACATGCGCACAAGCACTGGTATACATATATATATATATATATATATATATATATATATATATATATATATATATATATGCTCATATGTATGTATGTATGTATATATGTATGCATGCATGTATGTATGTATCTATGAATTTATATATGTATATGTACGTATGCATGTATGTACGTATGTATGTATGTATATATATATATATATATATATATATATATATATATATATATATATATATATATATATATATATATATATATATATATATATATATACATGGATGTGTCTATGTATGCATAAAGGCAACAAGATCGAAGAAAGAATGCATATTAGAAACACGCTCATATATCTACCCACACTTACGCGCGCACATACGACATACAAACACAGAGACTGCTAGATAATTTATCCACACACAGATAGGCAAAATCTACACTCTCGGTTGTTGCTCAGGTTACTTTCATAGAGCAGACACATATCAAAGCATTCCAACTGGGACCAACCTGTCTTTTTTTGTATCTTTGACTACGTCATCTAATGCTTCTTTCTTTTTTGTTTTGTAAGACGATAATATGTGATTCCATGGAATTTAACTGCTATTTTTTTTGCCAGACGAACTGCTGCGTACAGGCTCCTTTGCTGGTTTATTTTACCCTCGATGTAATTAAGTCAATTGGGGTCGTTGTTTGTTGGAAAGAAAGAAAGAAAAACGAAAGGAAATTTGCCAACTTGCTGAGTCGATGTAATAGCGCCCGGCTGGAGAAAAACTCGAAAGTGTCATCATCAATCATAGACATAATAATGAACACGAAAGCTTAGCTAATTGCTATAATACTCCATCTGAAAAATACAGAGTAGTACAATTTTATAAGGTTTCCTGTGAGTGATTCTAAGCTTCAAAGCTGAGTTTATATCAAATTGCTGGAATAATTGTACATTTATCAGTTATTTAGATATCACACCTTAATACCCAGTTGTATATAAGAGAGAAATACAATCAATTAATGGTTTTAGACCTAATCCATCACCTTGTTTAACACCACCAGGAGGTCCTTGTTTACCTTATGCAGCGTCCACTGTGTAGTCACTCAATTTAACACCACCATCTGGTCATTGGGTGACTTTAGCAGAGTTCACTCAGTTGTCATCCATTTTAATACCACCAACTAGTCATTGAGTACTTTTAGTAAAGTTCAATCACGGACAAACACAGATTTCCAGTCGGGTAAAAGTTCTCTTCAGTTGTTGAGATCTACAGAAAAAAAGTAGAAAGGTTCGTTGTGGCCGTCATGTATTTTCCCCTTATTGTTAACTAGAAGGGTAGGGTAAAATAACTTCAAACAGGGACAAATCGGTTCAACTCTCTTTCTAAACTTCCCATATTCAACTTCTATCCCACTTCTACTAAAGTTATCCTTCATAGAGTTATATTTTGTCTGTGATTTCTTTGTTTATTGTTATTGTTAAGCAGAAACATGTCCCTTTTTAATATCACACCGCTCTTTGCTTCTTAAAATTTTCTGTGTAGATTCTATCTACATACAACATATGCGCATCAGCTGCCGAGCATAACACAATAAGTTCTACAAACAAATGCATAGACAAAAACATTTCGAATGAAATTAGGATAACCTAAGATTGCTCAAAAGTACACAAAGGGTCGCAAATATCTCAAGAAAATACATAAACATTCAGACTCCCTGCTCTGTAACGTAGCAAGGAAAAGGGCGTGGAAGCTGAGCGAGGTGGAAATCTTAAGGTTTGCCAGGCGACACACACTAGCTATGCCGCTGTCTCTAATCAGCAAACAGCAAAACACCTCCATATTCTTTGTAAAGGTTACGCTTGATAATCTTCGTTATTTTTCATAGTAAACACAGGTATGTATATAACAACTCATCGTTCTGAAGTTTGAGCTTTGACTTCAGGCATAAAGAGGTGTTCAAGTCTTGCTTGTTACCGACTTGCAAAGGTGCAAATTCTCCCTGCATTCCGACAGTAATGATAGTAGGAATAATGTCCCGACTACAAACACGAATACTCTAGATTACACCCTGCATCCAGCGGACAAGCAAACATTCCCATATCAATGTGTTATAACGAGTAGCAGACGCGCGCGCGCGAAGCATGTCCTCCTGCAGTCTTTTCTACACTCGTGTGTGTATATGCTTGCGCGCGCCTTTCTCTATACTTACATGCATATGTATGTAAGTATGCATGTATTTGTGTATGTATATATATACATATACGTATATATGTATGTGTGCAAAAGTATACACACGAAAACACACATGCACACACATGCACAGAGTAATGCACACACATGCACAGAGTAATGCACACACATGCACAGGGTACATAATAATTAGCTCTTTTGCTGTTTTTCACCAAACGTGCTCAATGAATATCCAAAGAAATTTGGAAGTATACGGGGCTACGACATCAAGTGAAAGAATAAATTTTCTGATACAAGATAGAACAGAAATTTATGTGATCAATATATCTCGCCATATAAGGCGGCGAGCTGGCAGAAACGTTAGCACGCCGGGTGAAATGCTTAGCGGTATTTCGTCTGTCTTTACGTTCTGAGTTCAAATTCGCCGAGGTAGACTTTGCCTTTCATCCTTTCGGGATCGATAAATTAAGTACCAGTTACGCACTAGGGTCAATGTAATCGACTTAATCTCTTTGTCTGTCCTTGTTTGTTTCCTCTATGTTTAGCCCCTTGTGGGCAATAAAGAAAGAAGAAACGTTCGCACGCCGGGCGAAATTCTTAACAGTATTTCGTCTGCCGTTACGTTCTGAGTTCAAATTCCACCGAGGTAGACTTTACCTTTCATCCTTTCGGGGTCGGTTGAATAAGTACTAGTTACGCACTGGGTCGATGTAATCGACTTAATCCCTTTGTCTGTCCTTGTTTGTCCCCTCTACGTTTAGACCCCTGTGGGCAATAAAGAAATAAATAGATCTCGTCATATGTCTTTCTATGGCAGTAGTCAATGCGCTGGATTTTAGATATACTCCAGAATATTGAGAACGCTGAACACATATTTTACTCTCTCCGCCTTTATACTCCACTTTTATTTCCTCCGATACTACAACTAACGTCCCTGTATCATCACAACTATCTCGGTAGCGCTATCCACTCAATTACACACTCAATTTTTACCAAATATAGAAGAAAAAATTGTTTAAATAACTTCATTTCTCTTCGGCTGCCACCTAATATTAACGACCTTGCTAACAGCTTCATCGCTATCATCTTATCACACCAAGAAACACAACCCCCGCGTCCTCACACAACGATTTGTTGATATATAGCCATACAGATAAGGTTCTTGTTTTAAAAATAGTAATGCTAAAATCTATTCTATCAAATTAAAGAAAGTTAAAAAATATACAACTTTCCTCCTAATCTTGTGTGATACCAAAAGTCTACATTTCTGGAGAAGAAATAAATATTGGCTGAACTAATTTGTTTGTTTTCTCAGCAGTTTGAGCGCCAAGAAATAAACAACGACATTTATTGACGAGCCCATGACAGAGCCTTTATATTATCACTCGAATTGGTAGCTAAATTACCCTCGAACAACAAAACACTATCTTAAAAAATGAAAAAGCACATTAAACAATGCAGCTCTACATTCATAAAAAAAAAATATGGGATGGTCACAGCAAGAATGTCTTTGATGAGAAGTTGCTAAATCAGAATTGACATGGAACTTCACTCTTTGTCTATCCAAATAATTTTCATAAGTTCGTCTTAAGCCTCTAGGCTCGTTTTCAGATTTTTAATTAGTTCTGAGCAATATAAAATTTTCCTTCTAAGGAGTTCCAGTTTAATTCTGGTGGCTGAAAACAAAATTGGGAATGCGTATCACATATGATGCATTTAAGCCATGGAAATATGTTCTGCGCATCACGTGAAACAAGGGACAGCCGAGGGGTTAAACAGTAATACTCCAACAACAACATCAGCGATGTTTATTTCTCACGATAGCTTGGTTATTGGCGCGAGGTTAATCAGTAGGTTTAGTGAATTTTCTCTAATCTCGCCAACCCCTACACACGCCCCTGAAGGTCAGGTAGAAAAAAAATCTTTAACACAAATTCTTTCTTTGTCGGGACTGTAAATATTTTCTTTGGTAGTGAAAATAAATAGAAACGGCTCTTGCAGTGCGTCTGCTTTACGCATGAACAACTCCCTGTTTGAAATGGTCTCAAGTTTCCCACACATACTCACACATGTCAATTCAGAATAGAATGAGATGTTTATAATAATTGTAGCATATTTGATAAAGAATTAAGTCACAACGAAGCACAATTTGTAAGATGAGCCGTAAATATATTAGATATTTTATATTGTTAGAAACTTGTCTGTCTAGCTATTTTGTTACAGTACGGGATGATCAGCTTCAATGTCAACAGATATATGTACATGTGGGTGTTTGTATACTTATGTGTGTGCATATGCGTAGTAAATATGTAGGTATGCGCGCGCGCACGCACACACATATACATGTACATGCCAACACACACACAGAATAGAGTTTAAAGTGTTTTAGAGAACATCTAGCTATTAGTTTGTAAATAAAGTGAAAAATATAAACAAAGTCAACTATTTATCCTTTTCTTCTATATCTAAAAATTTCCGCGTTAAAAAGCTTTTATAAAAAGAAAATAGGAGGTTTAACTTAACTCTGATGTGCATAAACATGTAAGGATGAGAATGTAGTTGATACATATTCAGATTGGAAATGTTATATTAATCACATAGCTTCCTATAACTCATACCTGTTGTTGATATAAGAATTTATTTTATTAAGAATAGCCTTTGAGCAATCTTATAGTTCCCGTACTCTGTCCTGTAGGTTTGATGGTGATAGTAAAATTCAGGTTGTGATGTCTCTTCATATGTTTCCTAACTCCGAATGATGCGTTCTTTATTGCAGATGTGCAGTTTGTGAATGATGCTGCCGACATAAGATCTACCACATTTATTACAGGCTATGTAGTACACCATGTGAGGCCATAAACACATCTCCACATTGTTGTTAGAGCAGTAGCCAGTGGTCATACATCATTGCTGCGTGTCAACCGATTCCCTGATAGACATATTAACAGGAACGATCCAGAGGGCGCCACTGTAGATTTACTTCCTACTTAGCGATCACCTGGCAAATAGTAACAAAGATTCTACCATGAAATTGCAGCTACTCTGAAAAGCAAGTTTTATAGAGATGTAATTTCATATATTGTGGAAGCTTATTGCTTGGCTGATGCCTGGTAAATGTTGCTGGATGGCTGTTAACTTTCAGCATTCATTGGAAGGGCTTGGTTTTGATAGTTCAATCCTTTACATCATGCATTTTCTTTTACCCAAAGCCAGGAACTTTTCAGCACCCTCTCGTGTATATATAATATAATATATATGAGAGGTATTGGTAGACCCAAAGAGTGGCAGGTAACGCTAATTAAGTGCTATGGACAGACCGTAGTTAAACTTTTGGTTCGATAGTGATACGAGTGAGGAGTCTAATGTAGGCCTTGTATTAGCATGCATATATATGTGTATTTGTCTAATATATATATATATTCATACATATACATACAAATATATAATTACAGTTTGGAACCAGTCAAAACATATTGCTCCGAGTTTTAAATAAACTCCAGCGAGAGTTCCTATACATATGAATCAAATCTTTAATATCACGAGGTTTAAAAACATTAGACATATCCTAACTTGATTTGAACAACTTACTGAGATCAGGTCAAGATATGTCTGTCGGAGTGAGGTGTATTTCGATTTAAGTTCGTATAGGATACATCTCTCGATTTAAAATAATGCCTGAAAGAACTGAATCCCGTTATTTCAAAAGATAGATAGATAGATAGATAGATAGATAGATAGATAGATAGATAGATAATGATACTCCGTCAGTTACAACGACGAGGTTGGTTTTCAGTTGATCCGATCAATGAAACAACCTGCTCGTGAATTTAACGTGCAAGTAGTTGAGCACTCCACAAATGTGCGTACCCTTAACGTAGTTCTCAGTGTGATTCAGTGTGACACAGAATGTGAGAAGGCTGGCCCTTTGAATTACCTGACAACTCATGTTTGCCAGTAGATTGGACCGGAGCAAGGTGAATTAAAGTGTCTTGCTCAAAGACACAACGCGCTGCCGGAAATCGATCTCACGACTTTACTAAAGCAACGCGTCCAAATAGGGGTCGATGCAATGAGCAGCGAAAAGAGATGAGCTTGTTATAATTGAGTAAAACCCTTTAATGGTGTTGTCACAATATGATGTTTCATTCCTGTAAATATAATTTAAAATATTTTGTAAGGTTATTGATTAATATGGCAATGGATCAGCAACATATAATTAATTGATAAGAAATTTTAAGGGAGAGATATAGTGAGATACTGCCAAAGAGGTGGTACCCTTCTAGCTTATTATAGTCTGGTAGAGATAAACGGTCATTCAACTCCGTGTTAAGATAGAAACTTACAGCAACAGAATATCCTGTAGATTTACATAACAATGTTATTTTCTTTGTTTTCACACATCTTTTATCTTCACGTTTCACTTGTTTCAGTTATTTTAGTACGCCCATGCTTGAGATTTTAGGATTTTAGTCGAACAGCACTTGATCTCTCTCTCTCTCTCTCTCTCTCTCTCTCACACTCTCTCTCTCTCTCTCTCTCTCTCTCTTTCTCTCTCTCTCTCACTCTCTCTCTCTCTCTTTCTCTCTCTCTCACTCTCTCTCTCTCTCACTTTCTCTCTCTCTCTCTCTCTCTCACACTCTCTCTCTCTCTCTCTCTCTCTCTTCTCTCTCTCTCTCTCACTCTCTCTCTCTCTCTTTCTCTCTCTCTCACTCTCTCTCTCTCTCACTTTCTCTATCTCTCTCTCTCTCTCTCTCTCTCTCTCTCTCTCTCTCTCTCTCTCTCTCTCTCTCTCTCTCTTCCTTTTTTTGATTACAATTGCCAGGTCCAGAGGAAGGAGTAGCACTCATGACTTTCGTAGGGCCTCCAAGAACGGTGAGATGTTAACTTCCGTTTAATGCGTTACATATTTGTATCTTCAAGAAAGTGATGTAGCTGTTGTTATTGCTTTTGTTATTGTTGGAATTCCGGTCAACCCTAATTCAATGTTTTTGATGTTGTTTTTTTTTTTTAGATACTACGGATGGATTTGATGGACAGTGAGCAGCTATTTGAGATAAGTTCATTGACTACATAGGAGTTTTCTCATTATTGTAAAGTCACTCTAACTCATTGCACAGCGTGCAAGGTCTACCATCTCCCAAACAGCAATCGATTCTTGTGATCTCTGGCCAAATCTATCATCTCCCAAACTACTATTGATTTATTATGTACACTGTTTACAGCCGACATAAGACATCAATGGAAGATTATTACCCTTAAAAATTTCGCTCTCTCACTGCCTACGGGCTTAGCGTTGTGGATAAAGGCATTGATTAACGCTGTACACTCACCTAGAGGCTCTGAATTCTAATCTCAGGCAAAGTGAGTCACAAGACACCTGAAGAAGGCTAGCGCGCACAGCAGCCGAAGCGTAGTGAAAGGAACAATCATGATGAGGACACCGCTCGAACTAATATAATCAGTGTACATAACACAAATTCCTCGTCTCAGAAATATAGAATTGTATTATACATTCAATTTTTTTTTTTTTGTTTTTGTTACGATCCGAGTGGTTCTCCACTAACTTTTCACAACAGCAAGCCCATCAAACCACATCCGTGATTGATCCGTAACTGATTTTGTGGAGTAAAAATTATTCCGTATTTGCTGTCCGATTGTTATTCAAATTTATATTAAATACACGCAAAAATAAAATTCCACCGAAACTTGCTTTCTGATTAAAACTTGCTTTCTTTATTTCAGCAACCTCCCCGTAAGATATACATATACGCTGAGTGTGAAAACTCCTCCGGCGATCTCAAGTCAATAAAGCATTTGATGGTAATAGATGACAGTGTATCATCCATTACCATCAAACGCTGCACGCCAGAGTTAACACCAATTCTCTCTCTCACCTTCTCGCTTTCTTTCTTTCTCTTTCTTATGAGATCCACCAGTATATTCTATTTTACAAGAAAAGAAGCTTCTTAGATCCAACTATCTTTCGAGTCATCGATCTCACTTCCAATATCTCAAAAGTGATAGAAATAAATGTTAACAATAACCTTTTACAACACCTTATGTTCCGCTACCTCTAAAATGGCAAGCAGCACATCTTGTGTCGAGCCAGGTTCCTGGGACCTTCTCCTCTCTATCAATTACCTTTCATCTCTCTCCCGTAAGAAATTTGACCTAAAACATGTTATTTCACTTGATATCAGCAGCAAAGTATACCGTATCTGTCATTGGAATTTTCTGACTAAGCTATCTACTTTTGGGCACTGCCGGCCATTTAGATCTGAAGCTTCTTCTCAGATATATCATCACGATACGTGTGATGGTGAGGCCCTTTATGATCCATGTTGTGTGAATTCTAGTGTGCTTAAGGTTCGATTATGTCACCTACATCTTCCTGCAGCACAATTAACACCTACTCACTGTCACTTATAATAATGCTCACACATACACAGCCGATACCACTCTTCATTCCTCTCTACCTTTGCACACACACACACACACACACACACACACACACACACACACACACACACAGGTGATCGACATATTAGTTGAATACTTCATGTGAAACCTAAACTGAAATCTCCAAAACGTTCCCCAATAGGAAGATGATATTCGTGTCTCCATTAACATCTGAAAGTCATTATCACTGCATGTATAAAAGAAACAATACTGTACGGCACCCTGGCATTATCAAAGTCGCTACCAATGCTGTTTCTCATACTGGCTAATAATGTCCAAGCATGTCCAAGTGATTTCTTCTTCCTAACATTGAAAATATTGCATCCATATGGCGAAGTCTTAGTTATGTCAGGAATCCCAATCGCTTACACTTCATTGCACTGGAAATACTTCAGTTCCGAACTGTTTTTGATTCTCTTAAATATGTAAATGACACTACAAAGACGCCTAAATTGGCACCAGTAACTGAGACATCGTTGCTGCAGCTCACGTGGAAAGAAACTGGGTGCAAAGAGTAGGATATACCCGGGTGTTTCTATAATTGGAGATAAAAGTCGGTAGCGTTTGAATAATGGAAGATGTGACATCGAGACCACTTACCTTGTTGTTGTTACTGTTGTTGTTGTTGTCGTCGTCCTCGTCGTCATCGTATAAAATAATACTTGATCCAGCAGTAAAAGGAATTTCATTCTTCTCTCCTTTTAAAAACAGTAGTTCGAGGAAGATTTTTGGTATTAGTGATTTCATCGTTGATTCGGATTAAGATTCCATACATTCCATGTGTTTCCTTCACTCTCTGTATGCTAACGTCTGTCAGGGTATGCGATTACTTATTTTTAAAAGATAGACTATTCTGGGGTAAGTTTCATGGTAGTTGGATTGGATTCTGATATATAGACTTCGTGGCTTCAAAATTACAATTTCGTCTGTATAAATGTGAGTTGGCCCAAGTGGAACCAGGAGAAAGGCGAACAACCGGGGTGTTTGGAGTAAGCTCGATACTCATTGTTCTAACAGCACTGGAGGATCTAAGGGAGCTAAATTTTATGTATATTGTGGAAATGTATATTTATGGTGACTATTTAGAGAAGAGTTCTGTCAATTTCTGCGAATTCTCTGTTGAAATTGTCTTTAAATACTTCAGAATCAAGATGCTGAGATAAAGAAGCAATTACAGATACACTAATTTATAATATTCATACTGGAATTTTCCAAAACATATTTACACGTCTCAAGAAAATAAATTTGTTGATGTTGTTTTGGATTAATTATAAAAGGAGTTATTCTCTGAGCATCCAGAACTTCAATTTTAAACGTTGGTATTGTAACCAACCTCAGTTATAATGGACCCTTCCGTGCCGTAGCCAGCCTTCTGGCGTAATGGACTCTACTGTTGTAACCAATAGTTATAGATTTTTATCTCCAGATTATTCATCTACACTTTTACGCTTTCGACTTAAAACGACTGAAATTCAAATTAAAACAACAAATTAAACTAAACGAATTTCACATTAAAACAAATGAACCTCGAAGTAAAACAACTGAACTATGATTTAAATTGTATGAACTTTAATCTAAATCAGATGAATTTTTACTTAAAACAACTTAATATCAATTTAAAATATATGAAAGTCAAATTAAAATAACTAATGTGAGGTCAAAAAAAATAATGTACGATTTAAAGCACATTTTATTCCGTCGTGATCAGTTTCAGGCTGGTAGTGTGGGGTCGTTATTTCACACCCAATTAATGTTGGCACTTCGTCGGTTACGACGACGAGTGTTCCAGTTGATCCGATCAACGGAACAGCCTGCTCGTGAAATTAACGTGCAAGTGGCTGAGCACTACACAGACACGTGTACCCTTAACGTAGTTCTCGGAGAGATTCAGCGAGACACAGAGTGTGACAAGGCTGGCCCTTTGAAATACAGGTACGACAGAAACAGGAAGAAAGAGTGAGAGAAAGTTGTGGTGAAAGAGTACAGCAGGGTTCACCACCACCCTCTACCGGAGCCTCGTGGAGCTTTAGGTGTTTTCGCTCAATAAACACTCACAACTCAAAGACCGCGAGTCCGCTGCCCTAACCACTGGGCCATTGCGCCTCCACACATCCAATTAATAATTAATGTGTAATTAAATATTTCGCATAAATAAGTTTTAAGTCTTTAGAAATAGAAAAACAATAAAAACTGTACTTCTTGTTTGCGTGATTGAATAAGATAGGGTAGGCATGTGTGTATAGTAGACGCCTCAGCACGTCTCCGTTTCTAAAGATGGCGGAGGCGGGGGACATTCTTGCTAAATATCAGTATAACCAACGAAGGTACTTTATGAGGTAATTCGAACTGTTAGAAATAGCAGCCGACTCTTCAAATTTTACCCTTCCAACTTAAATGTGGATGGGTGTACCGGATAGTCTAATTAGTAATTTCGGCATTAAAGTTCGCACCTTTCTATTTCTTTATGAAGAAATTTCATTCCCAAAATTTTTGATCTCATATATTTTATGTTAACATGTTTGTTTAAATAAAAAGTTGCTCTATTTTGAATTGACTTTCATATATTTTGAATTGATATTCACTCGTTTTGAATAAAAATTCATATCATTTAAATTAAAGTTCAAAAATTTAAAATCGTAATTCAGTTGTTTTAACTTAAGATTCATTTGTTTACTTTGAAATTCATTTCTTTTAATTTGTGAGTGAAAAGTTATAGATTTATTTTGTCTTCTAGTATAAATGTCTATCTTTTTAACAAAAGATATTTCTCTTTCTAATGATCGATTCTTCTTCATTTGTATGCATACACGCGCACACCCAGCCACACACATACACACACACATATACGTATATATATATACGATAAGCCAGCTGGAGGAGATGTCCTCCTGGGGCTAAAAGCAACAGTAACATCCACCCCTAGGGGTCAGCCACACTTAAGTGGCAATATACTACACTTTATCGTGCAGTTACTGTTAATACTTCATTTAGAGAATTAACATTGCTTATATATATATATATATATATATATATATATATATATATATATATATATATATATATATATATAAGTATATACATACATATATATATATATATACATAATATATATATATATACATACATATATATATACATTTATATATATATATATATATATATATATATATATATATATATATATATATATATATATATATAGGTATATACATACATATATATATATATATATATACATATATATATATACATACATATATATATACATATATATATATATATACATACATATATATACATTTATATATATATATATATATATATATATATATATATATATATATGTGTGTGTGTGTGTGTGTGTGTGTGTGTGTGTGTATGTGTGTATATATATATATATATATATATATTATGTCGGATATTTTCTAATGTCCCCGCTTCACAACATATATCTTCCAGTGTAAGCAACCAACTACTGTCTTTTGTCTAAATAAGCTATTACTGCGTATCATAAAACCACACCATAATTTATCGTATATCAACGTCTGCTCAAACATCATTTAATGTCTACTGTAATAGGTTAGAAATAGTTCCAGACAGAAGTATGTCACCGCTGTATTTTTTCTACTCTTCTGCTTTCATGAGGATGTTTTCTCATAGTGAAGTCTGCGTTTTATTCATAGTCATCTTGATTTTTGGAGGTGGTTCCATGATTATGCTAATATTTACGGTCTTATTGGACGAGCTTTTATTATTTCAAATTGAGTATTTACGTAAGTACTACCTTAGCTTGTAAACTACATTTAGAAGTTTGGCTTTGCTGTGGTTCAAATAGAGCTTTGTCCCATCAGTTAGCGATTTTTTTTTTATCTATTCTCAGTTTCTGTTGATAATTCCACAATGAATCAGCTTTCTGTACGTAGGAAAAATGTTTATGTTGAGAAGGAATTTTCCACTTTTCCATTCTTCCAACTTTTTTTTTTCCACTTAATTTGAGGATTCATTCCCTTGTGACCCTGTAAAAGACTGCATTGTAATCAATCCGTATTGAATATAGATTAGAATTTGCTGTAATACATAAAAATGATATAATTGATCCTCATTAGAGTTAATTAATATTGTTTTTTTCTCTCTTATTATTCTTATGTTATTTATTACTTACGAATACATTGAGTTTCGCAGTATAAAATCCCTGGTCTTAAAGAGGATGGCGATAGGTATAGAATAAGGGGGTGAGGTGATCTGCGATTTCTTTCTTCTATCATATCATAGCCAGCCATTATTCGTAGGTGTATGTGATTTGATAACATGTACCATGCTTTCGTTAACTTTTATAAGTGCCTATGTCATCGTGGGCAAAAAGAAAAAAAAACTCGGTCCCTCAGCCATGCTCTAATGGAACATCGGGAATATGACGGTTGGAATGAGAGAGGACATCCTGTATCTGCATGGTACTCATTACAACTGATTAGAATGAAGAAACGTGAAAAGAAGTGTCTTGCTCAAGGACTCAACGTACTGTCCGATCGATGATCCTTTAATTATGAGCCCAATATCCCGATCACTAGGCCACATGCCCTCACGAGTTTACGTTATATTAGAAACGTAACATTCAGTACAAGCTAGTCTGGAATTGACGCGAGATCTTTAAACTTAGTAATGTTGAATTTTATAAATTAATGTAGAACGAAAAGTATAAAACGTTTGCCATTTTCATTGGTTTCGTCGTTCTTTACCTTGAATAGTCAACACATCTCTTCTATTTCCCTCTTCAAATTCAACATCTTATTTTCACCAAGTTACCCAAGTATTTCATTAAGATTTCTGAAACTCTGTGTGTGTGTGTGTGTGTGAGTGAGAGAGAGAGAGAGAGAGAGAGAGAGAGAGAGAGCGCATGTAGCTGGAGGACAAATTACTGTACTTCTTTTTTTCCTCTCTGTAAAATGTCTTCCTTCTCTTCTCAGAACTCTTTGTATTTATTTTTCTGATTCAGTTGTCATTAACTTTGGCTTTGTTATTTCAACTGTTCTTCAACTACTTCTAAAATAATATTTATCTTTTAAATTTCGCAAATTTATTCTATTCTTTGTAGGAGTTTTGAAATTAACATATCAGGTACGTATATATCTTCACCGTTGAATTTTGTGATTTCTCTACTTGCCCAATTCAACTCCTTATTTTTCCCATACCAGATTGTATTTGTCATCCTTTCCCAAACGACTAAACATTCATTATGTTTCCTGTTATATCCGCCCATCTGTAGTCGGTGTAATAACCACCATCGGTGCCTTGGGTTGTATTTAATCGACTACTCCTCTTCTTTACAAAAAGCTGCCTTGTCTGATCAACATATCTATGACACAGGGTAACACGATTTTTGTCCTTGGGTAGTAACCGTTATTTCCTATTTGCTTACCCTTATAAAGTATGAAAAATAGCTATTTCCCTCAAATTTTACTCTGGTCACACTCATTCAAACCCTCAAAGAATCGCTCTCACTACATGGCTATGATGCTCCTCTAATACCTCTACTCATCATCAGATATGTACATATTGTCAGCCACTAAGGGACATGCTCAAGTAGTTAAGGTCAAGTAACTGTCAAGCAAATCTGTGGTATTGACCGAAATATTTGCTCTAACAATATTTCTGCTTCAGCGACTCGGTGTTGAATCTGTCTAAAAAGTAATGGAAAATAGGTCAGTTTCAAAAGATTGACGCCCCGGTTACAAAAGCAAAGTTTGAAGGGAACAGTAGTCATTTCGTTTCATTTCTTGATAGAAGCAAATAGAAAATGACACTTACTGCCCAAAGACGAAAAAATTGTTACAGAAGGTAATAAACGTAGAATCGAATGAGCATCGGATGAAATGTTTTGTGCTGCTTAGTTACATAGCTTTACTTCTCATTTCAGACACTATCGACGGCAACAGGTATCTGTTACATACTGAGACTGAGCTTTATCAAATTAGAATTGACAGAGAACAATTCTATTTTAGAATGATTTATCAATTTTAAAATTACGTCTTATTTTTTGTTGTTGTTGTTTTGTTTTTGCTTCTAAGGAGGGTCATAATGATTCACACGCGCTGATCCTACTTCACTTTTTTTAGTCTACTAGCTAACCATTTAACCAAATAACTAATCGATTGTTTGACTAATCGTTCGGTCAATCAATCACTCAGCTAGGTTTGCCAAAGACATTTCGTCGACATTCGCGACCTCATCTATGACATTAGTGATAGTTTATTATTGACATACTGACTCTCTAGAGATACAACAAAATCCGTTTCAACACATGAATTTAAATAAAAAAATCTTGAAAATGAAATTACATTTCTTAGAACAATTTTTAGTAACAAAGGAATCAGTCAAAACTTTGATTAAGTCAGCTTTCTTCAGATTTATAGAAACTTCACTGCTTCTATCAATGCAGCTAGTTGACTAACTTGAATGTATTTCTTTCTTCATAAACTTGTTTTTGTTTCTTTATCCGTCACATTATAAGCGTCTAAACTAAAAATATCACTCAGATAAAGTAACTCCAACTTGATAAACTACTTATGTAAACATAATGACTACATTTATCAGACTAAATGCTATGTTTAACTAATTTCTCTGAAGAACTTTTCAGTCTATCTCCAAAACATATCTTCAACCATATATGCACTCAGATGGAATTAACTTATCGTCCAATTATCGAAAGGGTAACTATTTTGCTTCACAATAACGCAATTCCGGGTTCCATTTCATTATGCATCTCCTTATAAATGGTATTTGGTCGACGGAAACAGTACCAAAGCCCGTCAAATGTATATGATTGTTGCGCATGCGACTATATTGGTTTACACCGTTTATAAAACGCTGAAAGTTTGGCTTGTGTAATTTTATGACCAGTAACTTAGCAGTTCGACCACCAGGTCGATAAAATAATCACAAGACTGAAATAAGTACTATAGCATGATCGACTTAAACCTTGAAGTCGATGCCCCAGCATGACCGAAGCCCCAATGACTGAAACCAGTAAATAGATAAAAGAAATTTTTTTAGCAATTATTGCAATTTCCAGTTTTAATAGAATTACTTTTATCAAAAGACAACAATTCAAAGATGAGAATGAGTGCTTTGCCATTTCTAGGAGAAACAATGCAGACTTTAATTTGTAGTTAGCTGTGTGAGATGTCTCGGTGTATTTTTAGTTTGTTGTGTTGGTTTGTTTATTTTATTAATTCACTTCTCTGATAAGACATGCGTTTCATATTTAGCATCGAAATTGCTTTAAATTTAGTGTTTTACATTGAAAATCTAAAGTCGTTTGCATGACATTTTACGCTAAATAATGGTTTCTAATTTAGTTACAAGAGCAGCAAATTTGTGGAAGAGGTTTAATCGATTACATCCACTGTAGTTCTTAACTGGTAATTCATGAACCCCAAAACGGTAAAAGTCAAAGTTAACTTTTTGTGATTTGAATTCAGAATATAAAGAGCCGGAACAAAAGCGGCAAAGCAGTTTTACCGATACTCTAACGAATCTGCCAGTCCGTTGCCTTTTTATCACGTCGGTATAATATTACAGCGGGTTTCCTAATATATAATATATATGTATATAACTGGCATGTGTGGAAGTGAAGCCTTACGGCAGGGACATAAGAGATGACAGTCATGGGAAGGAATATAGATGTTGCACGGATGGTAACACACACACGTGTGTGTGTGTGTGTGTGTGTGTGTGTGTGTGTGTGTGTGTGTGTGTGTGTGTATGTGTGTGTCTTTGTTTTTGTTCTCTCCGCCACTTGACAACCGGTGTTTGTTTACGCCTCCGTAACCTGACGGTTTGGCAAAATAAATTGATAGAATAAGTACGAGACTTTAAAATGAATAAGTACTGAGGTCGATTGTTTTCAACTATACCCCAGCATGGCTGCAGCCCAGTGGCTGAAACAAGTAAAAGATAATCTGAATATATTATTTTTATCTTTTGCTCAACAGACTGACTGGATATCTATCTTCTTGAAAAACTTTTGAGTTTTCTTCGTGTTTGAAATTAAAATAAAATCATTTTACTTATTGATCACTTGTAAAATAACTTTTTCATCTATATCAGTGTCTGAATTTCTTCTATATAAAATTGCATTTAAAATATATCCAGTAGATACTGTATAATGTATATATATACTTATTTTTTAAATAAGAATTTTTTCAACAATGTTTCTTTCCAGCTTTTAATTCGTGTTTTTCTGTTTATTTGTTTATTTTTTTGGAAAAAAAAACGTGAAATAAAAATTGCAATGAGACACTTATTCCTAGCACAGAAACTTCGATGCTATTAACTTTAAAGACTTTACATTTTTTTTATTTTCTATTTAAGATGTTTTATAATATTTGTTAAACATTCCTAAGATATTGTTTGCAACCTCAGCATCAATTTTGTGACCACTTCAGCTTCTTGCAATCTTTGATGTAAGACATACGACGTGTGTAACAGAAAATCTCTAATATTTTAGTGAACACTCACCGATAGTATATACACGGCTTTCGCGAATAAGTAGAAGTATATTTCGCTACTTTTGAGAAGAGGAATATCAATTGGTTATTATAACTGTCAGAAATTTACGAAATACAGATTACAGTACGGAAAACTGTTTTTCAACACCAAAGTATTTTTCTCATTCTCATTCTTTTTCTCTTTCTCTCCTTCTGTACGTCTCTCTCTCTCTCTCTCTTTCTCTCTCTCTCTCTCTCTCTCTCTCTCTCTCTCTCTCTCTCTCTCTCGCTCTCTCTCTCTCTCTCTTCTTGTAAAATAAAATCACATTTTAAACAGACTGTTAAGAGTAATTAAACTTGTTAAGTATCCGAGAGATGAGAAAAATAATTGCTAAGTTTTTGGAGTTTTTTTTCCTTTCTTTTCTGCTAAACTGGTAATTCAGAAGAAAATGAAGAAATGAAGCTTCTTGAAAAGTCTTGAAATTAATGGTTTATCTTCAAGAAGCAACGTCAACTTGAGTTCATCTTGGAATATAAAATATGAGGACTGGTGGATTACAGTCCCCATGAATACGTGTGTATAGGTGCGTTATGTATGTAAGTACATAATGTGTGTGTGTGTGTGTGTGTGTGTGTGTGTGTGTGTGTGTGTACGCCTGTGTGTGAGTATGTAAGTATGCGTGTGTGAGCGTACGCATGTGCGTATGCGTGTGTATGTGTGTATTAATGGATTCCAATAAAATAAAGAAAAGCAATTTTACCCTGTCCATATAGGACATTTATCACATACTTCTTGCTGAGCCATTTTCATAACTACACCAATTAAGACTGGTTATTAGTAACAATGGCTTGTTTCTATCTTTAATATAATTTTTATTTTAATAATGAAATGAGTTTTCTTTTATGTTTTCGTTCTGTTCATTTTTCAGAAATGTTTGCTTTT
This sequence comes from Octopus bimaculoides, assembly GCF_046866305.1. NCBI lineage: Eukaryota > Metazoa > Mollusca > Cephalopoda > Octopoda > Octopodidae > Octopus > Octopus bimaculoides. The sequence continues at coordinate 35,991,396 of NC_142933.1, read as the reverse complement.
GATTTATTTTTCACTTCTAAACTATTTTATAGAACACAAAGAAATTGTTTTAATTATTTTATTAAAGTTGCTACAAAGACAAACAGCTGCGATAATTAAGCTCTGTTGGACATGGGGTGAAATTGGTTGACATTCGATGTAGGATATAAACCACTTTTTTTCTATCTAAACGCATTTACCATAGTTAGTGGTCGGAACTGTAGTCAAATCGTGAACGTAGTCAGGTATGAACTGTAAAGGCTATGCAATGGCCTTTAGCAATACGTTTTGCAATAGCCTTTACAATAGTTTCGCCCTGTACAGATGTTAGGTCTGTAGTGGGAAAACGACTGTACTGTAATTAAGCTTGTACTATAGTTGTGTTTGTACTGTTGTCAGATGTGTAATGTATTTAAAGTTTTATTGTAATTTAAGTCTATTATAGATAATTAATTAACAGAGTAGTAACTCTACATAGATCTATATTATAATTAAATCTATAGTGTAGTTAGAGCTGTACAGTAGTTGTATTAATGCAGTTAAGTATTTATTGTAGTTAAGTATTTCCTGTAATTAGGTTTACTCTTTAACAATATTGCACTTATCTCCTTTCCTCTTTTCTTTATCTCTCCTCGGACCTTCTTTGAGTATTTGATGAAGGACTATCTACGAAACGTTATGCTTTTACTCTGTGACTTTCACTCTTTAACTTCTTTTTACATTTTTTGAGCGTCAACCTAATACTATTAACTGCTAATATCCCTTGGACTTTTATTATATATATGTTTGTATGTGTGTGCGCGCGTGTACATATGTGTGTGTGTGTATGTGCGTGTGTGTGCGTGTGTATGTGTGTGTATGTGTGTGTATGTGTGCGAGTGTGAGTTGTAATTTTAAATTTAGGTATACACCTTGTAGTATGCCGTTTAAAGTCCTTTTACTGTATTCATGGACAGTATGGATTTAAATGCCACTCTACGGACAGGAAGGAATTCTTGTCTGTAGAGTTTATACCATATGGAATTAACGAGATTCTTTATAAAACTACGATCGCTTGGACCCATCTTGCATCAGTCCCTCGCGGGTGAGATACTGTACAAATAGTTTTTGTGTATCATTCGGTGCAGATGTGTCTTGTCAGGTGATTTGTTAAAAGGCAACTTGATTTTTAATTTCCGTTTCGCTTATTTCGATTAGATTACATTTTAGTAGTTGTCTGTAGCTACTCACATACACAAGTACCTTGAATTAAAACTCAAGTTTAAAACTGATTTTAACTCAAGATTCTTGTATATGTAAGTAGCTACAGACAACTATCAAAATATAATCTGATCGAAACAAGCGACACGGAAATTAAAAACTGAGAAGCCTTTTGACATGTCACCTGGCGAGACATGTCTGCACCAAGTGATGCACCACATCCATTTGTATAGCATCTCATCCGCGATGAACTGATGCACAATGGATCGAAACGAGCGTAGTGATTAATAAAGTATCTCGTGAATTCCATTTTCTTTCTCTTCCTCTCATATGTATGTATGTATGTATGTATGTATGTCATTATTCGAAGTCTACAGTATTATATGTTCATTAAGGCCGGTCTTACCAGTCGGTATACATATGTATATATGTCATTATTCAGTTTTATTTCAAGATTTCTTTCCAATAGAGAAAGAGCCGATTTCTAACCTAGATCCAAGACTCCTTATTGGAATTTCAACAAAATCAACAGGGTATTTTTGTATGTATGTATGTATGATTGTATGTATGTATGTATGTATATATGTATGTATGTATTATGTATGTATGTATACGTGCTGATTTGTATGCTTTATTTTTTATATGTCTCTTCATGCATATACTTGCATATCTAGACATGCTCATATATGCTAAAATGATAAATTTCTGGAAAGTTTTACAGCTTTTTACAGTTCCAGTGATGGCTTGGATCTGTAGTCTTCGAATCAGCTTTCTCTTTTCTCGTTTTGAGAGGCCTAATTTCTGAAGATTGATTAGGCAGTATGTTACGTATTCCAGGACCCCAATGATAACAGGTGTGAACCTGAACGTATGCATGTATTTATATTTAAGGACATTCAGTATGATTGTACTGCATAAATGCAGACTATAGTTGTGTCTATACAGTGTTTGTGTGCGTACAGAAGGTAAGCTTGTGCTTTGTTATAAAAAATAATATTAAGATTAAAACTACAAATACTTTCATGTTATGATCAAAACACCATTTATTTACTTTCTCTTTCCTACTCCCTTTTAAATCTCATTGTAGGTTACTATATAAACGTATGATGATGGTAATCCCTCGTAGTCCGAGAAAGATTGTTTCACAATTTCTTGCTGCACAACCTGCAGAAATTATTTGTTTATGGTGATCAAATGTATGTGCTACGCAGATGCTCACTCCCTGCATCAGATGTAAATGTTTAGCAGATCAGCTCTAGAGAAGACCACCGTGTCTAGAACATAGTCTAGCCAGGTGCTTTTCAACAGCTTTCTCAAGCACCTGATGTGGAAGCGGTTTAGCTGTTTGGCGTAACGTTCGTGTAACCGTCGAAGTCACGCATGCTTACAGTAATATAGGCAGTATAATTGCTTGGTACACCTTCAACTTGATGTCCAGTCTAATGCCCTTCCTTTTCTATTCTTATTCAAGTAGCCACCCGAATGCTAAGCTTCTCGTTGCGATGCGTGTGTCGGCTTTGACATCAATGTTCACAGATATGGAGAGTGTGCTGCTGAAGTAATTATATTTATCAACGACCTTCAGGGTTTTCTCCTTCGACAGTGATAGCTGGTTCCACATACTGCCTTTGCGAGGCAGGTTGGTGCATGACATCTGTCTTCTGAGTACTGATTGTAACGACAAAGATGTTTCAAGCAGTAGAAAAACAATTCATGCTCTGTTGCATCTGAGCCTCTGCGAAAAGGAAGTCACGCAATGAGTCCTCTTTCACCTCGATCTTTGCTTGTAGTCTCTGCAGGTTAAAGATTCTGCAACAGTCCTGAATCTGATGTTGACGCTAGCTGAGAACATCATTCTAGACAGCGTAGGTGCGAGTACACAGCCCTTCTTGACCCCGTTAGTAATTGAGAATGAACGGAAGAATCTCCACTGTCCGGTACCCAAGCGAGTATACTGCCGTAAAGCTGACGCACCATGCTGGTCAATTTGTCTGGGCAATCGAATTTTCTCATGATTTCCATACCCCACTCATGACTGACGGTTTCAAAGGCCTTTGCTAAGTATATAAACGTCGTGTATAGATCCCTGTTTTGTTCCTGACAATCCTCCCGGAGTTGGCGTGCTGCAAAGATCATATCGACTTTCCCACGGCCCTCTCTGAAGTTGCATTGACTCTCTGATTGATGCCCGTATCCAACTGATGAGTGAAGCGGTTAAGAAAAGCTCTAGTGAGTCTCTTGCCAGCGATGGCAAGACCAACTCCACTTGAGAAGGTGGGAAAAACCTTAAGAATTAAGAATTAAGAATTTCCAAAAATTGACATGGTATTAAGGAAAAGGACACGCTTATTGTCTGCAGATAAGAGGACAGTTGTGGACACGTGTTTCTGAACCGTTATCAGCATGACAGTTGCCCGACCTTATTTCTAGTAGCCAAGGGGCTTAGACTTATACAAACAAAAAAGCAGAACATAGTCAAAGCCAACGTAATTTACATAATTTAAATAAAAATGTCCAGGGTGCCTAGGATCAGAATTCTTGAAGCTTGAAATCGTCTGCCCTTCTCGAATGGAACAGATCTTAATTACGATTTGGTAATTAGGTTACATCCACTAAAAGCGGAGATAATTTTAATAAAACAACAATTTATGTTGTACGATATTTGATATACCTGTATACTCTTTAGTTAAATATCAATATCAAGATTCTACCAGGATATAAGATAAATTCTCTTCATAACAATTTGAATATGAGGTAAAGGAAACTCAGTGAGATATGATCTCTGTGAGAGTTGGTGAGATATTTGTAATAACAAATGTAAAGGTCTTAGCTTAAAAGAAACCGAATAATTGGGAAACAGTCAGAAATATTGATGTAAGTTTGGTCTTATATCATCTTGTGTAAATTTTTCTTTCAGTTTAGTGTTATTTTTGTTGATGTTTTCACAAGAATTCTAGCTGCAGGTGACATTCTATTGATTCAATCAACACTTTAGTTTGTTCTCTGTCGGTAGGTAGAGTAATGAAGATGGCAGAGATGTTGCGGTTAAAAGAGGGGGTGAGACTAAGAGGGGGGATTTCAAGTGAGGGAAGATAGAGAAGACGAAAGAATCGAGAGAAAAACGACAGTTCGCTGAGAGTTCATTTGGTTCATGTATAAATAATAAATCTACTAAATTCATACAGGAATACATACACACACACATGCACACACACGCACGCACACACACATACACACACATATATGCGTGTGTCTGTTTATATATGTGTATGTATGTATGTATGTATGTATATATGCGTTTATGTGTACGTATGTTTATGTGTCTGATGCTGGCAAGATAAAAAGTGTGAGAGGCAGATACATGATTAAACAAACGTACACACACAGACATGTACACGAATTTATATATACATACATATACATATAGATAGATAGATAGATAGATAGATATGTATATATATATATATACATATATATATATGTACTTATATGTACATATATATACATACATACATATATATATATATATATATATATATATATATATATATATATATATATATATATATATATACATACATATATATATATATATTTATATATATATATGCATATACAATTATATATATATATATATATATATATATATATATATATATATATACACACATACATACACACACACACACACACACACACACACACACACACACACACACACACACACACACACTGCAGCAGTATAAGCACAAAAACGTAGTTGTATCTACCTTACAAGGAATTATATTCATATGCAAGATTATGTGTATGTAACTAAATCTCTATTAATACAAAGACTCATTTAATTAACGTATATGTGGCTGAGTATTCTGTCGACGGGGATTTCATTAATGTAAATCACTAGTGGAGTCGACATGATACAGCATGTGATAGGCTTGTGCCAGGCTTGAATGACTTGTTTAATCCGTCCAACAGGTTTTCGCCCAATTTCCGTCTACACAAGTTGTCTCACAAGGCTTGAACCGAAGAGAGGTTATGTTAAAATCACTTGCACAAGATGCGACGCAGTAATGCTCTAAAGCGGTGACACCGAACCTGAGAATTAATTTCCTATTCAGCAATATTGTGTCCTCACACAATTACATACGCACACAAACACAGACGCGCAAACCCACACGCACAAACATACATATAGACGCGGGCGCGCACGCACGCACACGAACGCACAAAACAGACCACACATGGACATATGTGTATGTGTGTGTCTATGTGTGTGCGTTTGCTAAATTTTGCATTTACAAAGAAAAAGTTCTCAATATACATAGAGTGTACATATTTTGTCACGGACTCAATATTCTTGAATCGTTGAAGGCGGCGAGTTGGCAGAAACGTTAGGACGCCGGACGAAATGCTTAGAGGTATTTCGTCTGTCATCACGTTCTGAGTTCAAATTCCGCCGAGGTCGACTTTGCCTTTCATCCTTTCGGGATCGATAAATTAAGTACCAGCTACGCACTGGGGTCGATGTAATCAACTTAATCCCTTTGTCTGTCTTTGTTTGTCCTCTCTATGTTTAGCCCCTTGTGGGCAATAAAGAAATAAGAATCGTTAGCACACCGGGTGAAATACTTAGCGGTATTTCGTCTGCCGCTACGTTCTGAGTTCAAATTCCGCCGAGGTCGACTTTGCCTTTCAGCCTTTCGGGGTCGATAAGTTAAGTACCAGTTGCGTACTAGGGTTGATCTAGTCGACTGGCCCCCTCCCCAAAAATTTTGGGCCTTGTGCCTAGAGTAGAAAAGAATATTCTTGAATCGTTCCACTGAGTTTCACGTTACCGTTTATTCAAAAGATCCACGTATGTATGTATGTATGTATGTATGTATGTGTGTGTGTGTGCGCGCGCGCGTGTATCTCTGTGCGTGCGTTTTTGTGTCACCATCACAGCTTGACAATAGGTGTTGGTGTATTTACGTCCCTGTAACTTAGCGGTTCGGGCAAGAGAACGATAGAATAAGTACTGAGCGTAAAAAAGGATAATAAGTCGAATTGTTCGACAAAAACACTTCAAGAGAGTACTCCAGCTTTGAATCAAAGAAAAGAACAAAAAACTTATACAAATCTAATTTATACACATATATATATATTATGTAATATTTTTCATTTAATTTTTTCTTTTACTGGTTTGAACCAAATGTTGGGGCCATACTGAAGCAACCATACGCATTTCAGTGTGTATGGATCTCCTTTTTGTACAGTTTGGGGTGAAAAATCTAGTTGAACAGAGCCGTTCTTCTTTGTGCCTCCTGCCACGATTTGGTTTCAGCTGGGATTTCGGATAAAAATTTTGTCCAGGTGCTCTTTGAAGATATCCACATCTACGCCTCCCAAATCTCTGAGGTTGTATGTATGTATGTATGTATGTATGTAGTCAATCCAAACATGAACAAGCAAGAAAAAACAACAACGTGAGGACATGGAATAAGTACAGTGTAATTGGACACTGTGTGTGTGCGTGAGTGTGTGTGTGTGTGTGTGTGTGTGTGTGTGTGTGTGTGTGTGTGTGTGTGTGTGTGTAGTGGCGCTGATTTATGACATATTCATTACCACATTCTTCCCTCAAACTTTTTGCTTACATTTTTTTTGTTTCTTCAATCTTAACCCGTTTTATCTTTCCACTGAGGGCAAAACTTCGAACCATTAGAAAAAAAAGCCATTTCTCAGTCTCTGAAAGTGAACCTTATTCAGTAACACTTTGTATTACGTCTTGTTATTTCCATGCTGTCATATCTGTTTTTATCAATCTTCCTATTTATTTATTTATATCTCAATATAGATAGATAGATAGATAGATAGATAGATAGATAGATAGATAGATAGACAGATAGGCAGATAGACAGATAGATAATTATATATAGTACACATACATACATACATACATATATATATATATATATATATATATATATAGCTCAACATATATTTATATATATACATATATATAGTTATATATATATGCATATAAATATATACATATATATATATATATATATATATGCATATAAATATATATATATATATATATATATATATATATATATATATATATATATATATAAACAATTATGTGCATGCATATGCATACATACATAAATGTCTATATACACGCATATAAAAATATATTTGTGTGTGTCTGTGAGTGTATATCGCATTTCCTTACGGAGGATAACATAATAATTTGGCCTTTCTGAGTGCAAAATTTAGTTATGCTGTATAAGAAGATTGTGCGAACATAAGCCTATTTAGAAAGTTTTTTCGGTAGTGATCATAATATCTGCCTTCTCTCAAACTTTTAACAACATCCAAAGAGCAACACTATTCTTGCTGCATCTATGATAACACTGTGTGTGTGTGTGTGTGTGTGTGTGTGTGTGTGTGTGTGTGTGTGTGTGTGAGAGAGAGAGAGAGAGAGAGAGAGAGAGAGAGAGAGTCTGTGTGTGTATATGTATACATATATGTATATGTGTATATATGTACATATATTTATATATAAATATATATATACATGTATATATATGTATGCATGTATGTATTGTTGTCACTTAACTTTATCATAGACTCTCTCTCTCTCTCTCTCTCTCTTTCTCTCTCTCTCTCTCTTCCCATTGACTATTGATCTTCTTATATACCTAAATATTTGTGATGATATAGACATAACTATATATTTATATACGGATAGATATATAGATATATAGATAAATACATACATAAACATATATTCTCATTAATATATTTTCACATAAATGTATATATAGAAAGAGGGATAGACAAGAGTTCATATATAATACATATTTTTGCACACATCCACACACACCCACACACACCCAAACACGCCCAGACACATCCACAAACACACACACCCCCGCGCGCGCATATATACTTACATATATAAACATTTAGATAGATAGATAGATAGATAGATAGATAGATAGATAGATAGATAGATAGATAGATAGATAGATAGATATACGCGTACATTCATACGTACATAACTACGTATATATGCAATATGTGTGTATGCGTACGGGTTGTGTCTGGTGTATGTGTGTGTGCGTGTTAATAAATTATTAATAAAACTATCTTATTTCGACAAATATATTTGAAGTGTTTTCCATTCTGGAAATGGAATAGAGATTATAAATCTCATTTCTATTTCTTGTGTGTCTTATTGTAATAAATACATACATACGTACATACATACAAGCACACGCACACACACACACACACACACGCACATACACAAACATGCACACACACATACACACATATATGTATATATATATATATATATATATATATATATACATATATATATATATATATATATATATATATATACATATATATATATATATATATATATATATATATATATATATATATATATATATATATATATATATATATATATATATATATATATATATATATATGCAAATACATATGTATATATGTATATATATATATATATATATATATATATATATATATATATGCAAATACACACACACGCGCACACATACACACATATTATGTATGGACTTCAACACCATTTACGCATTTACTAAGTCCTCCAGTCAGCTTCTCTTCTTTGGCTATAAATCTCCATTTCGCCTTTTTCTATGTCTTCTATTTCTCTAATAATTGTGTTTGGTTTCTAAGCCTTTCTTCCGATATAAATAAATATAGAGATTTTACATCAGCTTTGCACTAGTGTATATTTCTGAGTTTTATTCAGAGTGAAATGTAACATTCATTGGAAGCTTCGTCAGGAATAGTTGGCAATATTAAAACTCGTCTTTTACGGCGGATAATATCAAACGATATTCAGATATTAATCTTACTTTCTGCAGAAACTGTTTTTCAATTACTTTTTCTATATATTCATATTGAATCGCACTTGCTTAATTCCTGCCAACATAGCGCTGCATGTGATTTGGTCTACTTATGTCATGGTTGTGTTAACTATTATATTATGAAGTTTTAATTCATAAGTTGCTACGTTTTCTTTTTCTAAAGTTAGTGTTGCAGATCTTTAAATATTAAAATGAATCATGAAGTGAAGTAATAATTTCACTCATCAAGACTTTCAAATCTTCTGTTGTAAATCGATTACACATACCAGGTCATATTATTAGTGTATGTGTGTATGTCTATATGTGGGTGTATCTATATGTATGCACTGTCTCTTGCTCATCTTTGTCGGAAAGGAAGCCTCTACAAAGAGTCTGGGAAATCGGAAATGTATATTAAATTTAATTCATGACCCACTTAACATTTTAAAGCAGAAACCTTTATCAATACAATTAGCGGTGCATTAGCAGTGTCAATAGACTTCTAAATACTGTAGAATTAGGCGTTGACTGAATATTATATGTGTATTCTAAATACAACATAAGTAGGTACTGGATATATATTTTATAAAGTTTTCTAAATACAATAGAATTAGTAGTGACTATACATATAGAACGTTCAATACTATAAATAGAATATACCTACATGGAACTATTCATATGGAAAGTTGGAGGTTTTCAATTCCAGAATATACCTTGGAATGATGAAATGTCAAGATGACTACTGGAGTGTTATTATTGGTATTGATTTCTAACCTAGGTAGAGGATCTCAAATTTGTTGTAAGGGTATGTATTTCGGAATATTGTTTATGGTCAATTATCTCTACCCCACTACTTATAGTGGTAAATATATTCTTCCTTTGTCGTCATTTAAATTGTGTCTTGCAAACACTGTCATTATTTCTCTTGCTTTCCTTACTGTCTTTGCTAATCCCCTTTTCTTCCAGTTCAGAACATTATAAATGAAACCGAGTATTAATACATATTGCTTAACTTTTTTAATTTTTCTCAGTTTCAAAGAGTACATAATAGTCCGTCTAAGTGTATGCGCATGAATATTAGTGTGTATTCCACAATGTTTACTCAATTAATTCCTGAACATTTTAAAGTCTGTGTGTAGTCAAATTTATTTAACATGATATTGCTGTATTTACTAATTTTATTCTCTTCAAAGTTGCCTTAGTGCATTTTCCTAAGCACACTTTCATATCAATTTCTCAACTAAATTTGTATTATGCACATAACGGTGTCTCTTGCTGTTTGGTACCTTTAACATAAGCGGTAAAACTTGCTTTTTGAACATCCCCTACCTTAAAAGTCACAGACCTTCAACTATAGCAAATAATAATAATAATAATAATAATAATAATAATAATAATAATAATAATAATAATAATAATAATAATAACAACAAGTAACTGTAGAATATGTGGAGATGGACAAGAAACAATAAATCATATTATCTCTGGCTGCCCAGTCCTGGCTAAGAAGGAATATATTCACAGACACGACAGAGCTGGGACCTATATACAATGGAAGCTATGCCAACACTATGGAATAACAACAGAAAAAAGATGGTATAAACACACGCCAGAAAAGGTCACAGAAAACGAGAAAGCAACCATACTCTGGGATATGCCAATACACACAGATAGAGAAATTAAGGCAAATAGACCAGATATAGTTGTCAAAGATCATGAAGAAAAAAAAATGCTTTCTAATTGATGTAGCAATACCAGCAGATGACAACGTTTCCCTAAAAGAAAAGGAAAAACTTTCAAAATACAAAGACCTGGAAATAGAGGTAACTCGAATGTGGAATCTAAAAACAGAAACAATTCCTATCATAGTAGGTGCCTTAGGTATAATAAAAAAATATTCAGACAAATACATAACAAAAACACCAGGACTTACAAATATATATAACATACAGAAAATTGCACTACTGGGCACTGCACACATTCTACGCAAAACACTTTCAATACAGTAACCATAAGAGCATCACAGCAAACCACAGCACATACCCAAGGCACACAGAGCTGCGCTCGGTAGTAAAGTGAAAGCACGTTATAAAAATAAAACTACTGAACCATAATAATAATAATAATAATAATAATAATAATAATAATAATAATAATAATAATAATAATAATAATAATAATTAAATGAACAACTATGACGATTTAAAGTGGGAAATACGTAGGTCGGGGTCAATGAAGAGTGTTGACGTGGTACCAATGGTAATTGGCGCACTTGGAAGTACCAGCACTCAACTACCAACATGGCTCAGAAAGATTGGTACAAATATAAAGGTAGAACATCTACAAAATTCAGCATTGCTTGGAACTGCAAGAATTCTTCGCAGGGTTCTTGAAGCATGACCAGTAAACAAGTGTCGCCTTAGTCTGCTGGCTGTGAACAGCTGACACTTCTCATCATACCTAGCAAGATAAGCTGTGAGTTTGCATATAATAATAAGAATAATGAAGTTGTATACTGTCAACTTAATGTGACAGTCCCAATAAGGGAATCATAGTGCTGCTATTTAGCCCTAGGAAGCTGGACCACTTCCTGTCGGCCTTGACACATTTCCTGTGTCCTTATATTTACGAGGGGGAGACAAGCACCCCACCCAGCCTAGTCTGCATTCAGCGACATTTCTAATTTTTTTTTATCAGTGAATGTGTTTTCACTAGAAATATATATATTTGCGAGAGGTTGACGGACATCTTCAGCCAGCTGGTCTTGCTACTTCAAGCTGATGACGAGCAATGACTCAGAAACATGTCCCTGAATGCAGACTAGGCTGGATGGGGGTGCTTGTCTCCCCCTCGCAAATATAAGGACACAGGAAATGTGTCAAGGCCGACAGGAAGCCATACCAAATGACATGAATGTTGTGAGTAAAGAGGTTGAAAAAAATCACCAAGTACTCCGAATTGAAAGTGGAAATAGCAAGACTGTATGGAATGCAAGAGGGTAATGTAAAAGTGATACCAGTGATGATCGGAGCGTTAGGCTCAATCCAATGGAAATTTCAAGACTTCTTGAGGCAACTGGAAATCCCATGCAAGATTGATGTCATTCAAAAAGGAGGCTTATTGGGCACAGCGCACATCTTAAGGAAAGTATTATCTGTCTGAGATCCTTGTTGTGATTTGACAGATGGCTAAATACTCCGGTGCATTTTTACCTACACTGTGTTACGAAGGAACAATAACAATAACAATAATAATAATAATAATAATAATAATAATAATAATAATAATAATAATAATAATAATAATAATAATGCTAGTCTCTTGAATCAGAGAAAGACAATTCCACAATTTCTAGCTGGACCTGAACAAATGATTCGTTTATAGAGATTAAATGTTTGTGCTACACATGGGCTCATTCCCGTCCTCAAATCGACATTGCTTATACGGGTGGACAGTGGGCCACACGATAGAAGTCAAAGTAATCGCAGAGCAACGTGAGATGAAGTATTTTGCTCCAGAACACAATGCATCTAATGGACCGAGAATCGAACCCATGAACTCGCGATTGTGGGTACAACACCCTAACCACTAGACCACAATCCCCCACATTACAGCAAATACACACATATAAAATGGCCGCTCTATGCTGTCTGCTCAGCTCGCGCACCTTTTCTTAACACAGTGGCTGAGTTGGGCAATGATTGACTGCTCTATTTCATTTGTGTGTAAATCCAGGTCAATCTTAAGCTTGTTCATTAAAGATATACCATAACTCTGCAAGTGTGCAGCGAAAGAGAGTGTTCATTTAATTATTATTTTTCTCATAAGGACTGATTCTATTTATATAAGTCCATCATTTAAAACTTGTATGATGTTTAATCATAGCATGGTTCGTTTACTTATGGCTGTTTATCCTCAGGTCATTCTTCATTAGGGCTTTCATCCACTGTGCATCTAGATCATCCAATATATCTTTCGCTTTAAATTAGGAAAATGCCACCATAACAGACCTCTGTCAAAGACCACCACAATAGAATACCGTCAAGGACAACACAACAGGACACTGTCAATAATCACCACAGCAGAATACCGACAAACACCACAACAACAGGATATCGTTAAAGGCCAACACAGCAGCACAATGTAAATGACTGGCACAACAGAACACCGTCAAAGGCTACCACAACAACATATTGTCAAAGACCATTACAACAGAATACTAAGTTTGTCACAGCAAAACGCTCTCAATGACAATAGAACACTGCCAACGATTCTCACAACAGAACTTTGGTAAAAACAACGACAACAGAACACTGTAAAAGACCACCATAGCAGAACACTATCAAAGAGTACTATAACAAGTTACTGTTAATAACCAACGCAAGAGAACATTGCCAGAGTCCACCGAAGCAGAACACTGTCAATGCCCACCGTAACAAGACACTGCCTATGACCATCACAACAGAACCTTGTCAAGGACCATATGCTAATTCATTCTTTTCATACAATTTTCAAACCTTTCTATTCTTCACGCGGCGTTGTTAAACCGTTACAGATTTTTATACTCTCCAGTGTGCTTTGTGACACATGAAATTTCCACAGAGCCAGCGATGGTTGGTCGACCCTCTTCAAATAGTAGTGAAATCTCCCTCAAATCACACCATCCTCCTCATAAAAGGAGAATACACATTAGATAATGTAGTCGTACACAACTGATGCTTTATTACCGCTCTGAAACGAATGAGACGTAGATGGAAGGATACAAGTTTTGAAGTGAACAGCGACGGAAGATTTTGTCTGAGACGGTGTGTCATGCAAGTTTAAAAGTGTAGAGATGCTTAGGGTTATGAGTAGTAGCAACATGGCTACACGAGTTGTTTTCAATAGTGATTCCAGTGCCAGTTCTGCATCACCTTTGTAGACATAGATCAGTTGATGCACAATCATCATATGAGAAAAGTGTAAGTCCATAATGAATAAAATGAATATATTGCTGCCTAGTGGTACTGAACTTATGTAAAGGTAGTATTAGCAATGTTTGAAAGTAAATTCTGATTGCTTACCTAAAAGAATATGTGTGTATGTGTGTGTGTATGTGTGTGTGTGTGTGTATGTGTGTGTGTGTGTATGTGTGTGTGTCCGTAGTATGTATTATATGGACGAATGTATATGTATATGCATTTATATATATGTATCTATGTATGTGTATGTATATGTAAGTGTGTGTGTGTGTGTGTGTAAGTGTATGTATCTGTGCGTATGAGGATGAATGTGTGTGGATGTGCGTGTGCGTGCGCGCGCGCGTGTGTGCAAGCAATCGCTGATGGATTGGTTTAGGGGAAATTAATTCGAGAAAGTAAAAAAGAAAAAGGGAATAAAGGAATTAAAGAAAGAATAAGAGAATGAAAGACAGAAAGAGAAAGCAAAAGAAAAAGGCAAGGAAGGAGATGATGAAAGAAAGTGGAGGAATTGCTAATAGGATTGTATTGCGGATTCTACTGTGATATTCCTGAAATTGAGACTTCACCATTCAATGTTTGTTTCAACATGAGAGTCTTCACTGAATTTCATTCAATTTGGAAACTGACTCTGGTTGGCTTCTTCTCGTCAATGAGTTTAATGTTTTTATCTGCACATACATAGATACACATGCATATATGCATAAATACATATACACTTAGATACACATACATATATATACATATAAACATACATAGATACACTTACATACAGGCATAGATTCATATATACATAGATAGACTTATATATAGACATAGATACATATATACGTAGATATACATACATATATGCAGAGATACGTATATACATAGAAACGCATACATATATGCATAGAATACACACACACATATATATATATAGATACACATACATATATATATATACATAGATACACATGCATATACATGCTTACATACATACACTCATAAATATTTATATATGCATATTCATACATACCTGTATAAATACATACATAGATATACACACGTTCATACATACCTAAATACATGCATACATGCACACACACACACACACACGCACACACACACGCGCACACACACACACACACACACACACACACATATATATATATATATATATATATATATATATATATATATATATATATATATACATAGATGCATACATACATACATACATACATACATACATACATACATACATACAAATCTCAGCAACTATGTCGTTGAAGTTTGTCATCACGAAAATAACATTACGATAACTAACGAACTTGAGGAGAGACATGGAGTGAAAGAATATGACACAGATCTCTCCGCAAAGAACAGTGGAAAGTCTTATGTAATACCTCAATAAAACCAAAATTAGACCAGTGCACTGTACATAGGAAGTCAAAGCGAAAATCACATTGTGGGTATAAGCCATACTAAAAGCTTGGTATATCTAATGGACAATTTTTTTTATAAAATCACGCTTTTATTTACTTCTAAGCAAGAAATCCACTCGAAATGCCTCCATCACAGAAGCCAGAAAACATCAGCTGACAACGTACATAGGCATTGCAAAACTTAAACTAAAGATGTCATTATCAACTGCGAGAGAATATCCCCTAGATACTATCTTTCTTTTAGACGTGATGTGATAGCTGAAGCAATCTGGGATAAAGTAAGAGAAACAGAAAATAAACTAGAAATATAAACAAGCAAATTAACACACAACCGACCAGATGTTGTTTAGGACCACAAAATATAAACATGCTCTATTGTGAAAGTCAGCTGTCCAGCTGATATCAAGATGGCAGAAAAAAAATTAAGTGATATAAAATAAAGAAGATATGTATGGAGCATTTATGAGGAATTTGGAAATCCAAACTGCACTTCAAAATTTATATCCATTTTTTTTTTGGGGGGGGGGGGGATAGAATATCTACCAAACCATAAATAGATCGAACTTCGGCTAAACTTGGAGTTACGGAATAAGAACATAGCTCTATAATTCGTATACTACAGATGATCATGACATTCTCGGGTAATGAAAATTTACAAAATCTGCTTAAAATGTAAAGGGTGAATAGTTGCGTCATGGATAAATAAAAGAGAAATAGTAACAGTTTTTAAATGTGTCTGTGTCTGTGTGTGTCTGTGTAAATCTTTTCTTAAACTCAAAAACTTCAGTCAAGAAAAAGAAAACATACATACATAGATACATACATACATACATACCTGCTCAAGGGGAAGCTACTTCTAGCCGCTTTAGAAAGGCAGTCGCCAAATCACATGTTCAACTGCAATTCAAATCGGAATTTTAGTGGCATACCTATTAGTTTGAGTCACCCTGACGAAAATGCCTCGTATCTTTTACATACATACATATATACATACAAACATACATACACACATGCATACATGCGTACATACGTACATACATACATACATACATACATACATACATACATACATACATATTAGCATGTCTAGATATGTAACTATATGCATGAGAATACATACTTAAAACATACAAATCTGCATATAAATACATACATACATACATACATACATACATACATACATACATACATAGATGCAAAAATACCCTGTTGTTGATGTTGAAATTCCAATGAAGGAACCTTGGATCTAGGTTAGAAACCGGTTCTTTCTCTATTGGCAAAAAATCTTGAAATTCACTTAATAATGGCATACATACAGACACACACAGTGTTACCTACCTATGAAACAAAAATTTAGTGGCTGAAATTTTACATAATGAAAGATCATAAAGCGTGTGATAAACACAAGACGCAGTTTATGCCAGTTGTTCCTTACGCACTTTTCGCCATCGTAGTTATTTGCATCCACCGTACAGCTAACTGTACACACAGGAAATACTGTAATGAAATATATAAATTATATTTCTGAGAAGAAAAACATACGAAGCTGCAGTGATGGAGTGGGGAGTATAAGCATACATAATATGAATGAATATTGGGGAAATATTCTTGTCAAGGTGAAGTATATTTGCCACCTAAATGTGGCTGACCCTTAAGGGTAGATGTTACTGTTGCTTTTAGCCTCAGGAGAACATCTCCTCCAGCTGGCTATTGACACACATCTGTGTCCTGTCTGTATTTGCAAAGGGAAGTCATCTTTCCCATCTTGATCTGCAATACGTACGGACTCGAGTTTCTGGGTATTTACCCGTCCTCAGCGTACGACAATCGCCGACCTTCGATGCGAAAAATGTCCCGATGCAAATACGTATATCCTTTTTCCAGTGAAAATATTCACTGATTTCAATAAATGCAAGTGCGGCAGACCAGACTTAATGACCTGAAACAGAGTAAAGAAACTCTAAAGAGTGGCTGAAATTCATAATGCAGAAGATTAATGAAAATGTAAACATCTAATTATTGGAGCATTTGGCTGTGTGACTAAATATCAAAACACGTCAGAAGCTCAGATTCTCAAAAATCAAAAAGAAAAGACTTTATCAGACGATTACAGCTACAAGCAGTCAAAGGGACTGCCAACATATGTAAAACACATTCGGCATATAAGATCCACATATACAATAACATTCAGTTGATGGCTTCGTCGAAGCTTGGTGATACACAAGCACTTAACTATGAGTGCACTACATCGTATTACAACTCTAAGTTAATGAAGTTCATGACATAATTTCTTGTTCCCTACTAATTTGTATACATCTTATGTGTGCATGCATGTATTGCAAGCAGGGTAGTGAACCCCTGCCATCTTCCAGCCACAAGACCACCAGACCGTACGGTTCTGAGCTTTTTGTGCTCATCCACGGTGGTGGATACTCGTCTGCTGGAGATAGCAGTAGTTCACTTCAGCTCCCGTTCTTGCACAATAAACCCAATTGCGAGAAAATTTCAAGACAACTGCGATTATATAAGAATGTATGCAATTGCCAAGATGTCTGAAGAGATACCCAACTTCGAAGCTATGAAGATGAAGGTTATATATTTCCTCCACATCTCATTTAAATGAAATTTAAATACGCCAGAAACCATAAACATACATATGAATGAATGTTCGTGCAAATATACAGAGTACGGGATGGCGATTGACTCCCTAATACATTTGCCCTTTGGCAGATCTTATTTTTAATTCTGTTGAGTGTCACAATCACCTTCATCAAATAACTGGGAAGTGCTACTGGTAACCCAGTACTAACTTTTGTTTCGTGAGATCCCCGGCGACTAATCTTCAGGTACACCAGTTTTGCTTGATGAGGAAGGTGAACGTGACACTCTGCAGGATTAAAAATAAGATCTACCAAAAAGCAGATGAATTAGAGAGTCAATGGCCATCCAATACTGTACGCATATGCACGTGCATATATGATCAATTTGGAATTTGAATTCCTCTATTTCATTGATTTCTGCAAATACCTATGAAATACTTCTTCCTATCCTAAATATGCGTGTTCAGATATATATATATATATATATATATATACATATATATATATATATATATATATATATATATATATATATATATATATATATATATATATATATATATATATATACACACACACACGTCTGATTTTGATTGTTCGTGTGTGCGCATGCATACATACATAGAATCTAAGTAATGAGCTGAAAATGAAAGAAGTATGAACGTGACAATCAAAACATATATTCATAGATAAGACGCAAAATATTTCATCATTTGTATGCTATACGTTCTATCACATGAGTATATTTGAGACCAAAGCCTGCCGCTATAAATGTTAATCGGGGAGATAAGAGGCACAGCATTGCTGGCAGGCATCTATTAATGTCACTTTAAAAGAGTTACCTTTATGGATGCGATAAAGTGCTTAAAAAAGTCTGTCTACTTTTGATGTAATATACAAGCCGATGTTAGAAGACATACAGACACATACATCATTTCATGCATATATATATATATATACATATAAAATACACAGACCCGCACATAAAATACAAAGACACACATATATGTACGTTCAAACATACATATATATATATAAACATATGGGTGTGTGTGTGTGTGTGTGTGTGAAAGAGAGAGAGAGGGGGAGAGAGAGGGAGAGAGAGAGAGGGAGAGAGAGAGAGAGAGAGAGAGAGAGTAAATCTGCAAAGAGTGAAAAGTATTCAACACTGATACAAAAGTATTTTCCCTACAACTATGACTATCATGAACTTTCAAGCAAAAATAATGTATAACTCAGTTACACCAAAATGCCCATCATCTACATGGTTAGAATTAATGTTAAAAACTGCTTAAGAATGAATATGTCAAATATCCCGCTTCAAAGCATCGTCACATCTGGTCCTATTGATGGCAAGTGCATAATGAACACTACTGGATCAAACAGAGCTATATTTACTAGAGATGAACGAAAATAACTATACTGGTCAAAAGCAAGTGCACCCATCATATCCACTCAGTTAGATACATATACATGGGAAATGCAACCGCACTTTCAAAATACGTCTGGAAGCTAAAGGAGAACGCAAATTAAATTATTAGTATAGCTTAGTCGTTTGTAGAAATTACGGTTCCGCAACAAATATGTCTCAAGGAGTTCCCTGCAACGTCTGGATAAAAAGCAGAAAATTATTATGCACATTAAGCAGATAGAACCTCTACTGTATGCCTATATTGATAGATAGGTAGATAGATAGATAGATAGATAGATAGATAGATAGATAGATAGATAGATAGATAGATTGATAGATAGATAGATAGATAGATAGATAGATAGATAGATAGATAGATAGATAGACACACAGGCACACAGACAGACACACAGACACGCAGACAGACACACAGACACACAGATAGATAGACAGGTTTGTATAGAGGTTTGAATGGAGACAGACAGACAGACAGATAATCAGACAGACAGATAATCAGACAGACAGATAATCAGACAGACAGATAATCAGACAGACAGATAATCAGACAGACAGAGAATCAGACAGACAGATAATCAGACAGACAGATAATCAGACAGACAGGCAGATGGACGGACGGACGGACGGACGGACGGACGGACGGACGGACGGACGGACAGATTGACAGATGGACAGATGGATGGATGGATGTATGGATAAAGATAAAGGTATAGGTATAAATAGAAATACATGCAGTCGAAAATGCACAATAGGCTTAAGCGGCTTCAAATTTACGTGAGTTTCAAAATTGTAAGCTTTGAAGGACGTGAAACTCTGTCGCAAACTGTATACACGCACTCGCATAAACACAAATACTCATGTTTAAATATGTATAGATAAGTTTCCGTTTGAATAGTTATTCGATAGAACGTTGTAAGACACTTTTGCAGAACCTAATTTCACCTCTATTGTATCTGTCTATATGCATACATTCATGTATGTGTGTATGTATGTATGTATGTACGTATGTATGCATGATGTATATATGTATGTATGTATGTGCGTATGTGTGTATGTATATACATATATGCATATATGTGTGTATTAATATGTACATATATATGTGTATCTATCTATCTACCTATATATATATATATATATATATATATATATATATATATATATATATATATATATATATATATATACGCACGTATATGTATATGTTTGTGTTTCTCTCTCTCTCTCTCTCTCTCTCTCTCTCTCTCTCTCTCTCTCTCTCTCTCTCTCTCTGTGTGTTTGTGTGTTGTATGTGTTTGTGTGTTGTGTGTGTGGAGCAGGTGAAAGTGCCGTGCAATTGAATGGGCAATGAAATCACCAAGGTGGTCTCTGGCTTCTAATAATTCGCTTCTAATACTTCGTTTACTGCTTTTCTCTGTAGAAGGATGAGTCATCCGGGAGGTATATATATGAAATTAAAATTTATTAATTCTCTTTTCGCATTGTAGGAAATTTCCCACATTATTCTTGTTTTCTTATGCCACAACGCTCCAAGCAAACTACCACGCTGTTCATTACACGTGTGTATGGGGTGGGGGGAAGATATATACATGTTTTAGAGCAAAAACATTTAAGCATGTTCTGTGTAGTATTTATTAAAGTCTTACTTATCTATGCATATTTAAATGTAAACGCATGTGCATCTGTATATATGTACCTGCGTGTATGTTTATATGTCTGTCTTGTCGTGCATTATGTTGCTGAAGCTGCACTCTTATTTTTCCTGCGTATATTCTTCAATGTCTGCAAACATGCCTTAGTCGAAAAGGTGTCATGAATGAAAGCAATACGAATAAGTGAATGTACAATTAATTTAGTGCTGTAGGAAAATAGAGACTGTTTCGTTTAACGTTTTGAATTAAAGAGACTTCGTCAAGAAAATTTCTATGTAAAATTTCACCCAAAGATAGAAGACCAATCATGGAAGGTAAGCCATATTATATTAAACACACAAGCAACACTGACATGAAACAATTACCACTTCCATGATAACATAGAAGTATAATGGCTAAATTTTGTGGGGCAGTAAAGCTTCCATAAGTTTAACTTCCCTAAAACCAATTAACAGTTGGCTACTGAGGTGGAAGCTCAAGTGTCAAAAGGTCTTTGACGACACAGTTTGCATAAATTCGGCTCACATTAAAGAAAGATACACAGAAGCCAAATATATTTCATATCCTGATTGATGATACCGTGAAAGTCTGGAAACGTTGATTATGGGTCAGTAACAAACTGATATATATATATATATATATATATATATATATATATATATATATATATATATATATATATAAGGTTGAGGAGGGTATTGGATTTAACCAAACCCAGGAGGATACAGGTAATACCGAGTAAGTGCTGTATACCGACTAGTTTGCCCCAGTCGTTGTATGAACAGGATTGGGTATTATAAGTCGTGTATTAGCGTGTATATATGTAAATATATAAAAACAAAAAGATAAAGAGAGCAAAGGTAAGGTTGGAGAAGTATTTTATGGATAGAGTCTTACAGCTGTTTCTGGGAAGATCCAGTACTTCCCTTCATCGGAGACAGAAAAAATAAAGTAATCTATTATTATATCCATAGGCGGATATTTTTAGTATGAAGTGGTAAAGAGTGTGATGTGCTGAAAAAAGAGAGAACAGTACTTGAAGTGTAGTTTCATTCCAGTGGTAAATATCCGTGTAGAAATCCGTGCAAAGTAATCCTTGTGTGGATAATCCGGAAATTTATGTTGGAGCGAAAGTTGATATAACATAGATAGCAGAGGTACATATATTCCATATTGCGATGGATTTTTGCTTGTTTACTTGAAGAATGGCCAAGTCAAGTGAAAAGTGAGCGGTAATTAGGTCAAGTCATGAAGACAGAATGTGAAAGGGGATAGAGGAGAGATAGAGGCGGAGGATGGTAGCGATATATTTATGGTCAGTTGGTCTTAACAGGGTAGAGGGGATGAGCATATAGAGTGAAGGAGGAATAGGGGGATGAGGTTAAAAGGTCTAGTGAGTAGGAAGGAATGCGTGTGTGTAGTATATAGGTGGTGGGGGTATGAGTGATAAACCAAGGACAGAGATAAAGGGAAGGGATGGGTGGGAAAGGTAGTTAATAGTATCATATTTTAGGTTGCTGATTGAAAGAAGTGACGTAGTCTGTATGCGTAGGTGGTGTTCTTGTGAATTTGAGAATAGAAGAAATAGATTTGGTGGTATATGTGTGGTGAGATGATCGAAAGGAAATAATCCTATTCAAAAGATGGTGAAAGATGGTGAAAGGTGGATGTTTTTGCCAGGTTGAATAGGTTGCCTGTGGGGGGTTGTGCGATTATGTTGCGTGACTGTCGCTCCGGGACTATAACTTGTAACTTGTAACTGTCGCTCCGGGACTATCTGTCCGCTTCAAATACATTGCGTAAGATATAATGTAATATATAAACGCACCGTAAAAAATTTATTACATAACTCTACTGCCACGTACATTGGTGCAACTATAAACTTTAAACATTGCTACGCAGCCCATATGCACTCTTTTAGATACGACAAACACAGTAAATCTACAACATTAGCCAATCATATTCATCACCTCAAAAACAAAAATACCCAATATACCTTAAAATGGTCCATCTTAGATTCTAGAACTCCATACCAGGACCAGCGCTCCAATTGCAAGCTTTGCCTAACGGAGGCGTTCCATATTTTAAAATACAATTCTCCCACTCTACTTAATCGATATAACGAAGCGTTTAGCAACTGCAGCCACCGCTCTTTTCACACATTTAGGTTCTATCACAAGCAAAATTGCACAAACGATCACGCAACATAATCGCACAACCCCCCACAGGCAACCTATTCAACCTGGCAAAAACATCCATCTTTCACCATCTTTCACCATCTTTTGAATAGGATTATTTCCTTTCGATCATCTCACCACACATATACCACCAAATCTATTTCTTCTATTTTCAAATTCACAAGAACACCACCTAGGCATACAGACTACGTCACTTCTTTCAATCCCTTTCCACCGTCTATAAATAGGCTTGGCAGCATCCTAAAATATGATACTACTAACTACCTTTCCCACCCATCCCTTCCCTTTATCTCAGTCCTTGGTTTATCACTCATACCCCCACCACCTATATACTATACACACGCATTCCTTCCTACTCACTAGACCTTTTAACCTCATCCCCCTATTCCTCCTTCACTCTATATGCTCATCCCCTCTACCCTGTTAAGACCAACTGACCATAAATATATCGCTACCATCCTCCGCCTCTATCTCTCCTCTATTCCCTTTCACATTCTGTCTTCATGACTTGACCTAATTACCGCTCACTTTTCACTTGACTTGGCCATTCTTCAAGTAAACAAGCAAAAGTCCATCGCAATATGGAATATATGTACCTCTGCTATCTATGCTATATCAACTTTCGCTCCAACATAAATTTCCGGATTATCCACACAAGGATTACTTTGCACGGATTTCTACACGGATATTTACCACTGGAATGAAACTACACTTCAAGTACTGTTCTCTCTTTTTTCAACACATCACACTCTTTACCACTTCATACTAAAAATATCCGCCTATGGATATAATAATAGATTACTTTATTTTTTCTGTCTCCGATGAAGGGAAGTATTGGATCTTCCCAGAAGCAGCTGTAAGACTCTATCCATAAAATACTTCTCCAACCTTACCTTTGCTCTCTTTATCTTTTTGTTTTTATATATTTACATATATATATATATATATATATATATATATATATGACTCATTCACACTCCAGTAGGCGCTGTACTCACAACATTTACATTGTTGTAAGAGCGCTGAATAGCATACTTCTTTACTCAACTGGCCAATAGCTAAGAGATTGAGGTGCGAAGAAATCCGAGGTTTAACGTTTGAACTCCCATTAGCATATATAAATGACTGAACGCATAACCTAATTATTACGAAGCTTGTTTAACATAGCATATATTTCATATAAATATTCTCTTGGACAATCTCGAAGTTGTGCGTTTGTAGTTTTCATTCTCTTCTCTGAAAGGAGGAAGTACGAGCCATAATACTTTTTAGAGTTTAGTATTAAGTTACTCAACGGACAAGCTTACGGTTACGCCAGTTTTATCTCTTGTTTATTCGTGACTGGAGCCACGGTGATAAACGAAGATATTCCGGTGAGGTATACTTTCAGGAAGGTAAAATTGAGCACGTTATTTAGTTTTGTTTGGAAAGTGTGACAGATTAAAGGTGATGCAGTAATAGAGAGTGGTGCGTTGTATTGGTCCACCTGCAATAGACAGCCGTTTCTAACAGGGGAATATATGTCTCATTAAAGGGCCATGTATTGTTGTGATTTGTGAAAATAGTGGTATTTTTAAATGTAACTTATAAATGTCTATTTAATGCTTATCCTCTTCTCTAGAAACATTTCTAGGTTTCCAATAACAGTTATTTTCTCCATAGTATATGATATATCAAATAGCTGATACTAGAAACCAAGAAATGCAAAATCATATTTACGGATTGATTATTTCAAATGACAGAAACACAAAGAAAATCTCCGATTTACATTTTCAAATCGGAAACGATTAATAAACACAATTTCTTAGCGAAGCAGTTTCTATTTGCTCTTCATGCAACCTCGCTTCCATTGTTCTACCCCGGAAGTATTGTCGTGCATAGATTCAAATTACTGTAACATCGATAACACTGGTTATCCAGTAAATAAACAAACAGACAATGAGCAGTTGAAACAAAAGAGAAACCGAAAAAGAAATGGCATTTCCTCGAGGAATTTTCTTCCAACAAGAACCAAATGACATTCCAAACACGAAAGAATTGTCTAGAAATAATCTGTAGCTATGACTTTCGCGTCAATTGTTACTATTTCCGATTGAGGTATTCCAACAGCGACATCCTTTGAACTATTTTTACTACTGTTAGAATTAAACATGTCAGAGAACTAACTGGCATCTATCAACGTTTCTATCTACTTCCTCTCTCCCGCACCTTCTATTGCCCCTTTTCTCTTCGCTTCCCACTTCTCTCTTAGTATATTTTACAATGGAGAGCAATATATTATAGAGCTAATACACGCACATTAAAGTTTGATGTAAGACGCAGCTGCTGTCTAAGTAGTATTTTCAGTGTTCTAATCTTTCGAATATTAACACTAATTTACTGAAATAGAACTTATTTCATTATCAGTTTATAAATATGTAATAAAGGTAGATTTGATCCATAACAATTCATGTTACACGAAAATAACAAGATACAGTCCTTTATATACAATACTAAATATCGTAACAATATTACATTAATTACACACTAGACC
The DNA here is from genome assembly GCF_046866305.1 of Octopus bimaculoides. NCBI lineage: Eukaryota > Metazoa > Mollusca > Cephalopoda > Octopoda > Octopodidae > Octopus > Octopus bimaculoides. The sequence goes on along the minus strand of NC_142933.1, from coordinate 35,965,528 downwards.
TTAATCCGTTTTGTACCATTGTACTTCAGTTATCAGTCGGTCTACATCTGCCATGTTTACCTTTGTTTTTTTATCTTTTTTATCGTACCAGGACATTTTGTCACGTTTCAGATCATTTTTATATAAAATAGTTGTATCAGCTTAGACTATCCCACTGATCGTTTGCCATCATGAAACATAGCACCCCTTTTAGTATCCTTCCATCTCCCATTCGCGATACATGACCTAGCCATTCTAACGTCCTTCTTCTCATTATTACCGTTAATGCCTACTTTCTTTCAGAGCATTTCTACATTGGTGATTCTATTCTTATATGTCAAAGTATACGCAGGTATAATGCATCCAATTATCCATCTATACCTAGAGCTTTGATATTTTTCAATGACTCCTAAGATTTCGAAACTTCCTCCAATAGAAATTCGTCAACATCTATAACAATATCATTTAAATGATCAATCACAAACGTATAACAGATCATCAACTTCGAGTTTGTTTGGCACTGCTTTAAAATGTTCCATCTATATTCTTATTTTCGTCCACTTTGTTTTTAGACGGCATTCTTGCATTTTACAAGTGCCCTAACCGTGTTTCTATATCCTGATAGCTTCTCTGCTGTCTGCTATATAATTTTTGAAGAATTTCTTATATGAATATCGTCTACAGAATTCAAGTCACTTTTCTTTATCTTCATGACTAAGTTTCCTTCCTTCTCTGTCCAGTACTTTAAACTTCTCTTTATTGTCAAATGTGCTATCTCTCTTGACTTTCTCTTCTCGTCATTTATCTATACAAAAACCCATATCTCTGGCGATATCCACTGCTCCCTACATTTTCCTCATGTACATTTGTTTCTGCATTTTATAAAACGTTGCTCGTTACAGAATCCGTCTAAAAAAAGCCCCTGAAAACCTCGGACTGGAGATGAAGACGTGATCAATGCTGCTGCAAATATACCTTACACGAACTTCTTCCTTCGAACAATTATATTCCCATGTTCATCAATCATTATTACATTAATAACATGCATTCATTAATATTCATTAATTATTACGCAATACAACACAATACAATTGAATAATTACATCAAAATAATTACATTAATGAAGTGAGAACCAGCAAATCCCGTACTCACAAAGAATATCCTTAAAACAATGTTGATCTCTGTTGGCAAAATAGTTTACGTTCTCTGTAATGTAATTGTGCTCTCATCATAGGATCAGGAGCTCTGACCCTTATATCAGAAACTTTCGTTTCCATAGTATGACCTCTGGTCCCTGTATAGGAAACTCTAGAACCAATGTCACTTTTTACCTCGAACAGAGACGCTTTAATATAACAGTACACCCAACGAAAATTCAAAGAGGTCGTTCCACTAGAAACTGATTCTAGAATACAATAATACTATTACTGATGGATATGAGTGTCTTTTAACCAATCAGGGAAGGTCACTTGCTTTTTGAACAAAATGGTACAGTATGAAAACGACTGAACATCAAACAATTTCTAGCGGTTTGTGTGTATGTGTGTGTGTATATATATACAGGGAGAATTCACGCAAAAGAAAAACACAAAAGACGAAATCAGGTGGTGTAGAAAACAAATAGATGTATAAGTATAATGCTCGGGAAGTGAAAAAGTCTTTAACGTTTCGAGCCTAGGCTCTTCCACAGAAAGGAACACGAAAAGAAACAAGGAGAGAAACAAACTCGCACACATTAATATAAATATAGCATTACAAATATATATTTATCAATATGTACACACACAAGTATATATATATATATATATATATATATATATATATATATATATATATATATGTTCGTGTGCGTGTATGTATGTGTGAGAAAGAGAGTGTGTGTGTGTGTGTGTTTGTGTTTGTTTGTGTGTACAATGTAACAAATGTATACATAGATATATCATTACAAATATATACGTTATTATATATGCAAACATATAGAAATAAATTAATGTAATTTTGTGTCTTCATACAACAACACAAAGTGATCAATATACAACTGGGTTAGAACTGAGCACAGTTTGTTATAATTGAGTGTTGCTAAACTGAATTTTGCGCTCACACCTAAACGCTTTGTGCAGTAATCTTTTTGATATAAGTAATCTTATTTATAAACATAGAATAATAGAAATGCACACACACACACACACACACACACACACACACACACACACACACACACACTCTCTCTCTCTCTCTCTCTCTCTCTCTCTCTCTCTCACACACACACACACACACACACACACACACATACACACACACACACACACACACATGTATATCTTTATGAACGTACGTATAAAAGATAAATTTATTGTAATGAAAACATACGATTTTAAGGTACTTACAGCGAAAGGTAAACAGATATAAATACATCACTTCACTCTCTTTGCGCAAAGAAAAACATATAAACGATGGCCTTTACTACGTTACGTATCTACTGAAGCATTACCAGAAGACAGGTACTTTTCAGCCTTCTACCCTAGAAGTGAATTTATAGCAATCACTAATTACATCATATACAAATCACCAGAAGGTATATCAAATGGCCAAACTAATTTGCATGAGAAGTAGTTGATGGTGGTGTGATTATACACCCAGGCGCACACACACATTCAAGAATTCGTATAATATATATATATGCATATACATATATTGTAACTGAATTTTTAATGTATGATTGAATGTGAGAGTCGTTACATGTTTGCGTTTCACGTTTGTGTTTCACGTTTGCTGACCGGTTGCAAGGAAAGCCTTAACTAGCTTAATAAATATAAACGAAAAACAGTACCGCCTCATCCAAAATAGCCAATGTAAAGGTAGAAAAGTAACAGCTAATAAGCAAACACCGATCGCCAACCAGATGGGCAAGTATAACATCCCAGACACGCGAATAAACATGTACACACACACACACACACACACACACACACACACACACATATGTATATATAAAGATTATATATTATATACCGGAGTTGGACAAAGTAATGGAAACACCAAGCATCATAACGTCATAATTGAGATATCTATAAAACCGTCAAAAGCTTGTTTATTTTTATGTTTCTTTTTTATTATTTTTAGTGTTGCTTAATATGTTTTGCTAAAATTGCTGTTTCTTTTCAGATATCATCAGAAAAAGGTAATTAAAATTCATTAAAATGACAGATCTATCGGACTTTCAAAGAGATCAAATTGTTGGTACTCGTATGGCAGGCGCTAGCATAACGAAAACAGCCGAAATATTTAGTGTATCAAGAAGTCAGTACTTCTCAAAAGTAATGACAGCTTTTGAGAAAGAGGTGAAAACCTCTTCGTCGAAGCAAGACTCCGAAAGAAAGCCAAAACTTTCAGATAGGGACCGTCATGCTCTTACGTGAATTGTTAGAAAGGATCACAAAAGTACAGCTCCCAAAATTACTGCAGAGCTTAATGACCGCCTCGAAAACGCAGTTTCCACAAAAACTGTTCGCTGCAACCAGAAAACCACTACTTTCAAAAACAAACGTTGTAAAGCCTTTAGAGTGGAGTAAAAATCTATAGAATTAGTCCCTAGAGCAGTGGAAGAATGTTATTTTCTCGAAGAGTCATCTTTTACCTTATTTCCGACCACCGGCCGAGTATACGTGTGGAGACAGCCAAAAGAAGCATTTGACCCAGACTGCCTTCTTCCAAATGTTAAACACGGAGGAGGATCTGTGATGATCTGGAGGGCTATATCTTGGAAATCTGCCGGTCAAATGGTTTCCCTTCATGGCAGAATTAATAGCCAAGACTATTTAAGCATTTTATCTGATCTGATCTGGTTGCGGAACTGCTTCCTGGGGAAGACGCAATCTTTCAGGATGATAATGCACCAATTCACACAGCTAAAGTTGTTACTGAATGGCACGAGGAACATTGTAGTGAAGTTGAACATCTTATCTGACCACCACAGTCCCCAGATCTCAATATTATTGAACATTTATGGTGCATTTTAGAAAAACAAGTAAGGCGTTGATATCCTCAACCATCGTCACTACAAGAGCTGGAGACTGTTTTAGTTGAAGAATGGATAAAAATTCCTTTGGAAACAATTCAAACTTTGTACGAGCGCATACCTCATAGAATTCAAGCAGTAATTACTGCCAAAGGCGGCCCTACCCCATATTAAAATAAATTTGTTTGAAATTTTAAGGTGTTTCCATTATTTTGTCCAACCTCTGCATATACACATATACATATCATACACAAACATATATATATATATATGAAGATTATATATTATATATACACATTTATATAGATATATATAGATATATTATACACGTACACACACTCATACACACACTTACGTTACGGCCTCATATTGTGATGAACCACATATACTAATATTATTATGGATTTTCGAGTCCCCAGAAACAGCTGTCGGACATACAACACCTTTCTTCCACCCCTTTAATTTTCTCTGTTGGTTGTACTCTGTGTAATTTGGACCTATTAATATAAATATCTATATATTTATACTTACAAATTCATCATCTGACAGTCTCCACCTTTTGCTTTCTCTGGTTTTGCGTGTAAATATATATACATATTTTGTATTTCATACCCAAATTATTATATTCAAAATATAGATAGATGTTATATATATATATATATATATATATATATATAAGGTCATGAAGGGTATTGGATTCAACCAAACCCAAAGATACAGGTAATACCGAGTAAGTGCTGTATACCGGCTAGTTTTGCCCCTTTCGTTGTATACAACGAAAGGGGCAAAACTAGCCGGTATACAGCACTATATATATATATATATATATATATATATATATATATATATATATATATATATATATACCGATTTGTAACAATTCTCGCTCGAAGCTCGCAGAAGTGTGAAATTCAAACCGCGAATTATCAGTTCCGTTTTCATAAACGATGTATATGAATACATACATATATATACATGTATGTACAAGCGCG